>NW_028295604.1:600000-847000 GCF_964341445.2 Mesoplodon mirus
ATGCTCCATGAACTTTTCATCACAATGCTCTTTGACCCTTGTCATCAATATGCTCTATGCCTTTCTCAGCACAATGCTCCATAACACTTGTCATCACAATGCTCCATGAGCTTGTCAGCACAATGCTCCATGACACATGTCATCACAATGCGCCATGCACCTGTCATCACAGTGCTCCACAATCTTGTCATCACAATGCTCCATAAAACTTGTCATCACAATGCTCCATGCACTTCTCATCAAAACGCTCTCTCACCACTGATATCACAATGATACATCACTATTCGTCACAATACTACCTCACCCCTGTCATCACAATATTCCATGACTCCTGTCATCACAATGCTACATGCACTTATCATCACAATGTTCAATGACGACTGACATCACAATGTTCCATAAGCCATGTCATCAAAATGCTCCATGACATTTTTCATCAAAATGCTCCATGACCACTGACATCACAATGTTCCATAACCCCTGTCATCAAAATGCTCCATGGCATTTTTCATCAAAATGCTCCATGACCCCTGCCATCAAGATGTTCCATGCCCTTGTCATCACAAAGCTCCCTGACCCTTCTCATCAAAATGCTCCAAGAACGCTGACATCACAATGCTCCATAACACCTGTCATCAAAATGTTCCATGACACTTTTCATCAAATAGCTCCATGACCCTGTCATCAGAATGCTCCCTGCCCTTCTCATCACAATGCACAATGCCCTTGCCATCAAAATGTTCCATGACTTTGTTATCACAAAGATCCATGACCCTTGGCATCACAATGCTCCATGTCATTGTCATCACAATGCTCCATGAACGCTCTCATCACATTGCTCCATGCCCTTGTTTTCATAAAGCTCCATGACACATGTCATTAGAATGCTCCATGGCCTTCTCATCACAATGCTCCATGCCCTTGCCATAACAATGCTCCATTACACCAGTCATAACAATGCTCCATGAACCCTGCCATCACGATGATCCATGGCCTTGTCATCACAAAGCTCCATGACCCTTGTCATCACAATGCTCCAAGAACCCTGTAATCACAATGCTCTATGCCCCTTTTCATCTCAATGATCCATGAACCCTGTCATCACAGTGCACCTTGCCCATCATCATAAGGCTTCAGGCTATTGTCATTACAATGAAATCAAAATTATCCATGACCACTGTCATCATAATGCCCCAAACCCTTGTGATCACAATGTTCCATAACACTTGTCATCACAACACCCTGTGATGCTCATCATAACAATTATCCATGGTCTTCTCATCACAATGCTCCATGACCTTTGTCATCACAATTCTCAATACAGTTGTCATCACAATGCTCCCTGACACTTGTCATCAGTATGCTCCTTGAAACCTGTCATGACAAGGCTCCATGCCTTTTCATCACAATGATCCATGCCCTTTTCATCACAATGCTTCAAGACCCCTGTAATCACAATGCTCCATGCGCTTGTCATCACAAAGCTCCAGGACACATGTCATCAGAATGCTCCATGGCCTTCTCCTCACAATGCTCAATGCCCTTGTCATCACAATGCTCCAAGACCCCTGTAATCACAATGCTCCATGCCCCTTTTCATCAGAATGCTCCATGAGACTTGTCATAACAAGTCTCCATGGTCTTCTCTTCACAATGCTCCAGGACCTTGTCATCACCATGCTCCATTCCCTTGTCATCACAATGCTCCATGACCCCTGTCATCACAATAATCCATAAATATTTCCAGCCCAATGCTCCATGATATTCTCATCACAATGCTCCATGACAAATATCATCAAAATGCTCCATGACCACGGTCATCACAACACTCCATGACACCTGACAACACAATGATCCGGGACTCTTGTCATCACAATGCTCCATTCTCTACTCATCACAATGCTCCATGACCCTTGTCATCACAATGATCCATGCCCTTGTCATCCCAATGCTCCATGACCCATGTATTCACAATGCTCCGTGACGCTTGTCATCACAGTGCTCCATGACATATGTCATCACAATGCTCCATGCCTTTGTCAGCAAAATGCTACATGACCTTGTCATTAAAATGCTCTATGCGTTTGTCATCACAATACTCCATTACCATTGTCATCACAATCCTCCATGAACATTGGGATCACGATGCTTCATGCCCTTGTCATCACAATGCTCCATGCTCCTTGAAATCAAAATGATCCATGACCACTGTCATCTCAATGCACCAAACCCTTGTGATCACAATGTTCCATAACACTTGTCATCACAACGCTCCATGATTCCTGTCATCACGATACTCCATGCACTTTTCATCACAGTGCTCCATCACATTTGTCATCACAATTCTCAATACACTTGTCATTACAATGCTTCCTGACACTTGAGATCAGAATGCTCCTTGAACCATGTCCCAAAAAGGCTCCATGCCGTTTTCATCACAAGGCCCCATGCCGTTTTCATCACAATGCTGCATGCCATTGTCATCAAAATACTCCACAATCTTGTCATCAGAATGCTCCATGACCCTTGTCATCACAATTCTCCATGCACTTGTCAGCAAAATGCTCCCTGACCCTTGTCATCACAATGCTCCAAGCCATTGTCATCACAATGCTCCATTACCTTTGTCATCAGAATCCTCCATGACACTTGGCATCACAATGCTCCATGCTATTGTCATCACAATGGTCCACTACATATGTCATCACAATGCTCCTTGACACCTCTCTTCACAATACTGCATGACCTGGTCATCACAATGCTCCATGTCCTTGTCATCACAATGCGCCATTCCAACTGTCATCACAATAATCCATGAAACATATTAGACCAATGTTCCATGCCCTTGTCATCACAATGCTCCATGCTCTTGTTATCAGAATTCTCCATGAACCCTGTCATCACAATGCTCCGTGACTCCAGTCATCACAATGCTTCATGACCTTTGTCATCACAATGGTCCATGCCCTCGTCATCAGTAGTTTCTGTGACCTTTTTAACCACAATGCTCCATGAACTTTTCATCACAATGCTCTTTGACCCTTGTCATCACAATGCTCCTTGCGTTTGTCAGCACAAATATACATGACCCATGTCATCACAATGCACCATGCGCTTGTCATCACAGTGCTCCTCAATCTTCTCATCACAATGCTCCTTAAAATTTGTCATCACAATGCTCCATGCACTTCTCATCAAAATGCTCTCTCACCACTGATATCACAATGCTACATCACTATTTGTCACAATACTCCCTCACCCCTGTCATCACAATGTTCCATGACTCCTCTCATCACAATGCTACATGCACTTATCATCACAATGTTCGATGACCCCTGACATCACAATGTTCCATAACACCTGTCATCAAAAGGTTCCATGACCCTTTTCATCAAATTGCTCCATGACCCTGTCATCACAATGCTCCAAGACCCCTGTAATCACAATGCTCCATGCCCCTTTTCATCAGTATGCTCCATGAGACTTGTCATCACAAGGCTCCATGGTTTTGTCATCACAATGCTTCAGGACCTTGTCATCACAATGCTTCTCAACATTGTCTTAAAAATTTTCAATGGCCCTTGTCATCATAATGCTCCAAGCCCTAATCATCACAAAGCTCCGTTATATTTGTCAACAAAATTCTCCATTACATTTGGCATCACAATGCTCCATGCCATTGTAATCGCAATGGACCATGACATATGTCATCACAATGCTCCCTGACACCTGTCTTCACCATACTCCATGACCTTCTCATCACAATGCTCCATGCCCTTGTCATCACAATGCACCATGCCCACTGTCATCACAATAATCCATGAAAATTGTCAGACTAATGCTCCATGCCCCTATCATCACAATGCTCCATGCCCTTGTCATCACAATGCTCCAGGAACCATGTCATCTCAATGCTCCGTGACTCCAGTTATCACAATGTTTCATAAAGTTTGTCATCACAATGGACCATGCCCTCATCATCAACAGTCTCTGTGACCTTTTTAACCACAATGCTCCATGAACTTTTCATCACAATGCTCTTTGACCCTTGTCATCAATGTGCTCTATGCCTTTCTCAGCACAATGCTCCATAACACTTGTCATCACAATGCTCCATGAGCTTGTCAGCACAATGCTCCATGACACATGTCATCACAATGCGCCATGCACCTGTCATCACAGTGCTCCACAATCTTGTCATCACAATGCTCCATAAAACTTGTCATCACAATGCTCCATGCACTTCTCATCAAAACGCTCTCTCACCACTGATATCACAATGATACATCACTATTCGTCACAATACTACCTCACCCCTGTCATCACAATATTCCATGACTCCTGTCATCACAATGCTACATGCACTTATCATCACAATGTTCGATGACGACTGACATCACAATGTTCCATAAGCCATGTCATCAAAATGCTCCATGACCCTTTTCATCAAAATGCTCCATGACCACTGACATCACAATGTTCCATAACCCCTGTCATCAAAATGCTCCATGGCATTTTTCATCAAAATGCTCCATGACCCCTGCCATCAAGATGTTCCATGCCCTTGTCATCACAAAGCTCCCGACCCTTCTCATCAAAATGCTCCAAGAACGCTGACATCACAATGTTCCATAACACCTGTCATCAAAATGTTCCATGACACTTTTCATCAAATAGCTCCATGACCCTGTCATCAGAATGCTCCCTGCCCTTCTCATCACAATGCACAATGCCCTTGCCATCAAAATGTTCCATGACTTTGTCATCACAAAGATCTATGACCCATGGCATCACAATGCTCCATGTCATTGTCATCATAATGCTCCATGAACGCTCTCATCACATTGCTCCATGCCCTTGTCTTCACAAAGCTCCATGACACATGTCATTAGAATGCTCCATGGCCTTCTCATCACAATGCTCCATGCCCTTGCCATAACAATGCTCCATTACACCAGTCATAACAATGTTCCATGAACCCTGCCATCACGATGTTCCATGGCCTTGTCATCACAAAGCTCCATGACCCTTCTCATCACAATGCTCCAAGAACCCTGTAATCACAATGCTCTATGCCCCTTTTCATCTCAATGATCCATGAACCCTGTCATCACAGTGCACCTTGCCCATCATCATAAGGCTTCAGGCTATTGTCATCACAATGAAGTCAAAATTATCCATGACCACTGTCATCATAATGCCCCAAACCCTTGTGATCACAATGTTCCATAACACTTGTCATCACAACACCCTGTGATGCTCATCATAACAATTATCCATGGTCTTCTCATCACAATGCTCCATGACCTTTGTCATCACAATTCTCAATACAGTTGTCATCACAATGCTCCCTGACACTTGTCGTCAGTATGCTCCTTGAAACCTGTCATGACAAGGCTCCATGCCTTTTCATCACAATGCTTCAAGACCCCTGTAATCACAATGCTCCATGCGCTTGTCTTCACAAAGCTCCATGACACATGTCATCAGAATGCTCCATGGCCTTCTCCTCACAATGCTCAATGCCCTTGTCATCACAATGCTCCAAGACCCCTGTAATCACAATGCTCCATGCCCCTTTTCATCAGAATGCTCCATGAGACTTGTCATCACAAGTCTCCATGGTCTTATCATCACAATGCTCCAGGACCCTGTCATCAGCATGCTCCATTCCCTTGTCATCACAATGCTCCATGACCCCTGTCATCACAATAATCCATAAATATTTTCAGCCCAATGCTCCATGATATTCTCATCACAATGCTCCATGACAAATATCATCAAAATGCTCCATGACCACGGTCATCACAACACTCCATGACACCTGACAACACAATGATCCGGGACTCTTGTCATCACAATGCTCCATTCTCTACTCATCACAATGCTCCATGACCCTTGTCATCACAATGATCCATGCCCTTGTCATCCCAATGCTCCATGACCCATGTATTCACAATGCTCTGTGTCGCTTATAATCACAGTGCTCCATGACATATGTCATCACAATGCTCCATGCCTTTGTCAGCAAAATGCTACATGACCTTGTCATTAAAATGCTCTATGCGATTGTCATCACAATACTCCATTACCATTGTCATCACAATCATCCATGAACATTGGGATCACATTGCTTCATGCCTTTGTCATCACAATGCTCCATGCTCCTTGAAATCAAAATGATCCATGACCTCTGTCATCTCAATGCACCAAACCCTTGTGATCACAATGTTCCATAACACTTTTCATCACAACGCTCCATGATGCCTGTCATCACGATAATCCATGCCCTTTTCATCACAATGCTCCATGACATTTATCATCACAGTTCTCAATACACTTGTCATTACAATGCTTCCTGACACTTGTCATCAGAATGCTCCATGAACCATGTCACAAAAAGGCTCCATGTCTTTTTCATCACAAGGCCCCATGCCGTTTTCATCACAATGCTGCATGCCATTGTCATCAAAATACTCCACAATCTTGTCATCAGAATGCTCCATGACCCTTGTCATCACAATTCTCCATGCACTTGTCAGCAAAATGCTCCCTGACCCTTGTCATCACAATGCTCCAAGTCATTGTCATTACAATGCTCCATTACCTTTATCATCAGAATCCTCCATGACACTTGGCATCACAATGCTCCATGCCATTGTCATCACAATGGTCCACTACATATGTCATCACAATGCTCCTTGACACCTCTCTTCACAATACTGCCTGACCTGGTCATCACAATGCTCCATGTCCTTGTCATCACAATGCGCCATTCCAACTGTCATCACAATAATCCATGAAACATATTAGACCAATGTCCCATGCCCTTGTCATCACAATGCTCCATGCTCTTGTTATCAGAATTCTCCATGAACCCTGTCATCACAATGCTCCGTGACTCCAGTCATCACAATGCTTCATGACCTTTGTCATCACAATGGTCCATGCCCTCGTTATCAATAGTTTCTGTGACCATTTTAACCACAATGCTCCATGAACTTTTCATCACAATGCTCTTTGACCCTTGTCATCACAATGCTCCTTGCGTTTGTCAGCACAAATATCCATGACCCATGTCATCACAATGCACCATGCGCTTGTCATCACAGTGCTCCACAATCTTCTCATCACAATGCTCCTTAAAATTTGTCATCACAATGCTCCATGCACTTCTCATCAAAATGCTCTCTCACCACTGATATCACAATGCTACATCACTATTTGTCACAATACTCCCTCACCCCTATCATCACAATGTTCCATGACTCCTGTCATCACAATGCTACATGCACTTATCATCACAATGTTCGATGACCTCTGACATCACAATGTTCCATAACACCTGTCATCAAAAGGTTCCATGACCCTTTTCATCAAATTGCTGCATGACCCTGTCATCACAATGCTCCAAGAACCCTGTAATCACAATGCTCAATGCCCCTTTTCATCTCAATGATCCATGAACACTGTCATCACAATGCACCATGCCCATCATCATAATGCTTCATGCTATTGTCATCACAATGAAATCAAAATGCTCCATGACCTCTGTCATAACAATGCTCCAAACCCTTGTGATCACAATATTCCATAACACTTGTCATCACAATGCACCATGAATCTCATCATCACAATTATCAATGATCTTCTCATCACAATGCTCCATGACCTTTGTCATCACAATGCTCAATACACTTGTCATCAAAATGCTCCCTGACACTTGTTGTCTGTATGCTCCTTGAACCCTGTCATGACAAGGCTCCATGCCTTTTTCATCACAATGATCCATGGTCTTTTCACTACAATGGTCCAAGACCCATGTAATCACAATGCTCCATGCGCTTGTCATCACAAAACTCAAGGACGAATGCCATCAGAATGCTCCTTGGATTTCTCCTTACAATGCTCCATGCCCTTGTCATCACAATGTTCCAAGACCCCTGTAATCACAATGCTCCATGCCCCTTTTCATCAGTATGCTCCATGAGACTTGTCATCACAAGGCTCCATGGTTTTGTCATCACAGTGCTTCAGGACCTTGTCATCACAATGTTTCTCGACATTGTCTTAAAAATTTTCAATGGCCCTTGTCATCATAATGCTCCATGCCCTAATCATCACAAAGCTCCATTATATTTGTCATCACAATTCTCCATTACATTTGGCATCACAATGCTCCATGCCATTGTAATCGCAATGGACCATGACATATGTCATCACAATGCTCCCTGACACCTGTCTTCACCATACTCCATGACCTTCTCATCACAATGCTCCATGCCCTTGTCATCACAATGCACCATGCCCACTGTCATCACAATAATCCATGAAAATTGTCAGACTAATGCTCCATGCCCCTATCATCACAATGCTCCATGCCCTTGTCATCACAATGCTCCAGGAACCATGTCATCTCAATGCTCCGTGACTCCAGTTATCACAATGTTTCATAAAGTTTGTCATCACAATGGACCATGCCCTCATCATCAACAGTCTCTGTGACCTTTTTAACCACAATGCTCCATGAACTTTTCATCACAATGCTCTTTGACCCTTGTCATCAATATGCTCTATGCCTTTCTCAGCACAATGCTCCATAACACTTGTCATCACAATGCTCCATGAGCTTGTCAGCACAATGCTCCATGACACATGTCATCACAATGCGCCATGCACCTGTCATCACAGTGCTCCACAATCTTGTCATCACAATGCTCCATAAAACTTGTCATCACAATGCTCCATGCACTTCTCATCAAAACGCTCTCTCACCACTGATATCACAATGATACATCACTATTCGTCACAATACTACCTCACCCCTGTCATCACAATATTCCATGACTCCTGTCATCACAATGCTACATGCACTTATCATCACAATGTTCAATGACGACTGACATCACAATGTTCCATAAGCCATGTCATCAAAATGCTCCATGACATTTTTCATCAAAATGCTCCATGACCACTGACATCACAATGTTCCATAACCCCTGTCATCAAAATGCTCCATGGCATTTTTCATCAAAATGCTCCATGACCCCTGCCATCAAGATGTTCCATGCCCTTGTCATCACAAAGCTCCCTGACCCTTCTCATCAAAATGCTCCAAGAACGCTGACATCACAATGCTCCATAACACCTGTCATCAAAATGTTCCATGACACTTTTCATCAAATAGCTCCATGACCCTGTCATCAGAATGCTCCCTGCCCTTCTCATCACAATGCACAATGCCCTTGCCATCAAAATGTTCCATGACTTTGTTATCACAAAGATCCATGACCCTTGGCATCACAATGCTCCATGTCATTGTCATCACAATGCTCCATGAACGCTCTCATCACATTGCTCCATGCCCTTGTTTTCATAAAGCTCCATGACACATGTCATTAGAATGCTCCATGGCCTTCTCATCACAATGCTCCATGCCCTTGCCATAACAATGCTCCATTACACCAGTCATAACAATGCTCCATGAACCCTGCCATCACGATGATCCATGGCCTTGTCATCACAAAGCTCCATGACCCTTGTCATCACAATGCTCCAAGAACCCTGTAATCACAATGCTCTATGCCCCTTTTCATCTCAATGATCCATGAACCCTGTCATCACAGTGCACCTTGCCCATCATCATAAGGCTTCAGGCTATTGTCATTACAATGAAATCAAAATTATCCATGACCACTGTCATCATAATGCCCCAAACCCTTGTGATCACAATGTTCCATAACACTTGTCATCACAACACCCTGTGATGCTCATCATAACAATTATCCATGGTCTTCTCATCACAATGCTCCATGACCTTTGTCATCACAATTCTCAATACAGTTGTCATCACAATGCTCCCTGACACTTGTCATCAGTATGCTCCTTGAAACCTGTCATGACAAGGCTCCATGCCTTTTCATCACAATGATCCATGCCCTTTTCATCACAATGCTTCAAGACCCCTGTAATCACAATGCTCCATGCGCTTGTCATCACAAAGCTCCAGGACACATGTCATCAGAATGCTCCATGGCCTTCTCCTCACAATGCTCAATGCCCTTGTCATCACAATGCTCCAAGACCCCTGTAATCACAATGCTCCATGCCCCTTTTCATCAGAATGCTCCATGAGACTTGTCATAACAAGTCTCCATGGTCTTCTCTTCACAATGCTCCAGGACCTTGTCATCACCATGCTCCATTCCCTTGTCATCACAATGCTCCATGACCCCTGTCATCACAATAATCCATAAATATTTCCAGCCCAATGCTCCATGATATTCTCATCACAATGCTCCATGACAAATATCATCAAAATGCTCCATGACCACGGTCATCACAACACTCCATGACACCTGACAACACAATGATCCGGGACTCTTGTCATCACAATGCTCCATTCTCTACTCATCACAATGCTCCATGACCCTTGTCATCACAATGATCCATGCCCTTGTCATCCCAATGCTCCATGACCCATGTATTCACAATGCTCCGTGACGCTTGTCATCACAGTGCTCCATGACATATGTCATCACAATGCTCCATGCCTTTGTCAGCAAAATGCTACATGACCTTGTCATTAAAATGCTCTATGCGTTTGTCATCACAATACTCCATTACCATTGTCATCACAATCCTCCATGAACATTGGGATCACGATGCTTCATGCCCTTGTCATCACAATGCTCCATGCTCCTTGAAATCAAAATGATCCATGACCACTGTCATCTCAATGCACCAAACCCTTGTGATCACAATGTTCCATAACACTTGTCATCACAACGCTCCATGATTCCTGTCATCACGATACTCCATGCACTTTTCATCACAGTGCTCCATCACATTTGTCATCACAATTCTCAATACACTTGTCATTACAATGCTTCCTGACACTTGAGATCAGAATGCTCCTTGAACCATGTCCCAAAAAGGCTCCATGCCGTTTTCATCACAAGGCCCCATGCCGTTTTCATCACAATGCTGCATGCCATTGTCATCAAAATACTCCACAATCTTGTCATCAGAATGCTCCATGACCCTTGTCATCACAATTCTCCATGCACTTGTCAGCAAAATGCTCCCTGACCCTTGTCATCACAATGCTCCAAGCCATTGTCATCACAATGCTCCATTACCTTTGTCATCAGAATCCTCCATGACACTTGGCATCACAATGCTCCATGCTATTGTCATCACAATGGTCCACTACATATGTCATCACAATGCTCCTTGACACCTCTCTTCACAATACTGCATGACCTGGTCATCACAATGCTCCATGTCCTTGTCATCACAATGCGCCATTCCAACTGTCATCACAATAATCCATGAAACATATTAGACCAATGTTCCATGCCCTTGTCATCACAATGCTCCATGCTCTTGTTATCAGAATTCTCCATGAACCCTGTCATCACAATGCTCCGTGACTCCAGTCATCACAATGCTTCATGACCTTTGTCATCACAATGGTCCATGCCCTCGTCATCAGTAGTTTCTGTGACCTTTTTAACCACAATGCTCCATGAACTTTTCATCACAATGCTCTTTGACCCTTGTCATCACAATGCTCCTTGCGTTTGTCAGCACAAATATACATGACCCATGTCATCACAATGCACCATGCGCTTGTCATCACAGTGCTCCTCAATCTTCTCATCACAATGCTCCTTAAAATTTGTCATCACAATGCTCCATGCACTTCTCATCAAAATGCTCTCTCACCACTGATATCACAATGCTACATCACTATTTGTCACAATACTCCCTCACCCCTGTCATCACAATGTTCCATGACTCCTCTCATCACAATGCTACATGCACTTATCATCACAATGTTCGATGACCCCTGACATCACAATGTTCCATAACACCTGTCATCAAAAGGTTCCATGACCCTTTTCATCAAATTGCTCCATGACCCTGTCATCACAATGCTCCAAGACCCCTGTAATCACAATGCTCCATGCCCCTTTTCATCAGTATGCTCCATGAGACTTGTCATCACAAGGCTCCATGGTTTTGTCATCACAATGCTTCAGGACCTTGTCATCACAATGCTTCTCAACATTGTCTTAAAAATTTTCAATGGCCCTTGTCATCATAATGCTCCAAGCCCTAATCATCACAAAGCTCCGTTATATTTGTCAACAAAATTCTCCATTACATTTGGCATCACAATGCTCCATGCCATTGTAATCGCAATGGACCATGACATATGTCATCACAATGCTCCCTGACACCTGTCTTCACCATACTCCATGACCTTCTCATCACAATGCTCCATGCCCTTGTCATCACAATGCACCATGCCCACTGTCATCACAATAATCCATGAAAATTGTCAGACTAATGCTCCATGCCCCTATCATCACAATGCTCCATGCCCTTGTCATCACAATGCTCCAGGAACCATGTCATCTCAATGCTCCGTGACTCCAGTTATCACAATGTTTCATAAAGTTTGTCATCACAATGGACCATGCCCTCATCATCAACAGTCTCTGTGACCTTTTTAACCACAATGCTCCATGAACTTTTCATCACAATGCTCTTTGACCCTTGTCATCAATGTGCTCTATGCCTTTCTCAGCACAATGCTCCATAACACTTGTCATCACAATGCTCCATGAGCTTGTCAGCACAATGCTCCATGACACATGTCATCACAATGCGCCATGCACCTGTCATCACAGTGCTCCACAATCTTGTCATCACAATGCTCCATAAAACTTGTCATCACAATGCTCCATGCACTTCTCATCAAAACGCTCTCTCACCACTGATATCACAATGATACATCACTATTCGTCACAATACTACCTCACCCCTGTCATCACAATATTCCATGACTCCTGTCATCACAATGCTACATGCACTTATCATCACAATGTTCGATGACGACTGACATCACAATGTTCCATAAGCCATGTCATCAAAATGCTCCATGACCCTTTTCATCAAAATGCTCCATGACCACTGACATCACAATGTTCCATAACCCCTGTCATCAAAATGCTCCATGGCATTTTTCATCAAAATGCTCCATGACCCCTGCCATCAAGATGTTCCATGCCCTTGTCATCACAAAGCTCCCGACCCTTCTCATCAAAATGCTCCAAGAACGCTGACATCACAATGTTCCATAACACCTGTCATCAAAATGTTCCATGACACTTTTCATCAAATAGCTCCATGACCCTGTCATCAGAATGCTCCCTGCCCTTCTCATCACAATGCACAATGCCCTTGCCATCAAAATGTTCCATGACTTTGTCATCACAAAGATCTATGACCCATGGCATCACAATGCTCCATGTCATTGTCATCATAATGCTCCATGAACGCTCTCATCACATTGCTCCATGCCCTTGTCTTCACAAAGCTCCATGACACATGTCATTAGAATGCTCCATGGCCTTCTCATCACAATGCTCCATGCCCTTGCCATAACAATGCTCCATTACACCAGTCATAACAATGTTCCATGAACCCTGCCATCACGATGTTCCATGGCCTTGTCATCACAAAGCTCCATGACCCTTCTCATCACAATGCTCCAAGAACCCTGTAATCACAATGCTCTATGCCCCTTTTCATCTCAATGATCCATGAACCCTGTCATCACAGTGCACCTTGCCCATCATCATAAGGCTTCAGGCTATTGTCATCACAATGAAGTCAAAATTATCCATGACCACTGTCATCATAATGCCCCAAACCCTTGTGATCACAATGTTCCATAACACTTGTCATCACAACACCCTGTGATGCTCATCATAACAATTATCCATGGTCTTCTCATCACAATGCTCCATGACCTTTGTCATCACAATTCTCAATA
Source organism: Mesoplodon mirus (assembly GCF_964341445.2). Taxonomy (NCBI): domain Eukaryota; kingdom Metazoa; phylum Chordata; class Mammalia; order Artiodactyla; family Ziphiidae; genus Mesoplodon; species Mesoplodon mirus. The sequence goes on from NW_028295604.1 coordinate 613,850, forward strand.
CAGTTGTCATCACAATGCTCCCTGACACTTGTCGTCAGTATGCTCCTTGAAACCTGTCATGACAAGGCTCCATGCCTTTTCATCACAATGCTTCAAGACCCCTGTAATCACAATGCTCCATGCGCTTGTCTTCACAAAGCTCCATGACACATGTCATCAGAATGCTCCATGGCCTTCTCCTCACAATGCTCAATGCCCTTGTCATCACAATGCTCCAAGACCCCTGTAATCACAATGCTCCATGCCCCTTTTCATCAGAATGCTCCATGAGACTTGTCATCACAAGTCTCCATGGTCTTATCATCACAATGCTCCAGGACCCTGTCATCAGCATGCTCCATTCCCTTGTCATCACAATGCTCCATGACCCCTGTCATCACAATAATCCATAAATATTTTCAGCCCAATGCTCCATGATATTCTCATCACAATGCTCCATGACAAATATCATCAAAATGCTCCATGACCACGGTCATCACAACACTCCATGACACCTGACAACACAATGATCCGGGACTCTTGTCATCACAATGCTCCATTCTCTACTCATCACAATGCTCCATGACCCTTGTCATCACAATGATCCATGCCCTTGTCATCCCAATGCTCCATGACCCATGTATTCACAATGCTCTGTGTCGCTTATAATCACAGTGCTCCATGACATATGTCATCACAATGCTCCATGCCTTTGTCAGCAAAATGCTACATGACCTTGTCATTAAAATGCTCTATGCGATTGTCATCACAATACTCCATTACCATTGTCATCACAATCATCCATGAACATTGGGATCACATTGCTTCATGCCTTTGTCATCACAATGCTCCATGCTCCTTGAAATCAAAATGATCCATGACCTCTGTCATCTCAATGCACCAAACCCTTGTGATCACAATGTTCCATAACACTTTTCATCACAACGCTCCATGATGCCTGTCATCACGATAATCCATGCCCTTTTCATCACAATGCTCCATGACATTTATCATCACAGTTCTCAATACACTTGTCATTACAATGCTTCCTGACACTTGTCATCAGAATGCTCCATGAACCATGTCACAAAAAGGCTCCATGTCTTTTTCATCACAAGGCCCCATGCCGTTTTCATCACAATGCTGCATGCCATTGTCATCAAAATACTCCACAATCTTGTCATCAGAATGCTCCATGACCCTTGTCATCACAATTCTCCATGCACTTGTCAGCAAAATGCTCCCTGACCCTTGTCATCACAATGCTCCAAGTCATTGTCATTACAATGCTCCATTACCTTTATCATCAGAATCCTCCATGACACTTGGCATCACAATGCTCCATGCCATTGTCATCACAATGGTCCACTACATATGTCATCACAATGCTCCTTGACACCTCTCTTCACAATACTGCCTGACCTGGTCATCACAATGCTCCATGTCCTTGTCATCACAATGCGCCATTCCAACTGTCATCACAATAATCCATGAAACATATTAGACCAATGTCCCATGCCCTTGTCATCACAATGCTCCATGCTCTTGTTATCAGAATTCTCCATGAACCCTGTCATCACAATGCTCCGTGACTCCAGTCATCACAATGCTTCATGACCTTTGTCATCACAATGGTCCATGCCCTCGTTATCAATAGTTTCTGTGACCATTTTAACCACAATGCTCCATGAACTTTTCATCACAATGCTCTTTGACCCTTGTCATCACAATGCTCCTTGCGTTTGTCAGCACAAATATCCATGACCCATGTCATCACAATGCACCATGCGCTTGTCATCACAGTGCTCCACAATCTTCTCATCACAATGCTCCTTAAAATTTGTCATCACAATGCTCCATGCACTTCTCATCAAAATGCTCTCTCACCACTGATATCACAATGCTACATCACTATTTGTCACAATACTCCCTCACCCCTATCATCACAATGTTCCATGACTCCTGTCATCACAATGCTACATGCACTTATCATCACAATGTTCGATGACCTCTGACATCACAATGTTCCATAACACCTGTCATCAAAAGGTTCCATGACCCTTTTCATCAAATTGCTGCATGACCCTGTCATCACAATGCTCCAAGAACCCTGTAATCACAATGCTCAATGCCCCTTTTCATCTCAATGATCCATGAACACTGTCATCACAATGCACCATGCCCATCATCATAATGCTTCATGCTATTGTCATCACAATGAAATCAAAATGCTCCATGACCTCTGTCATAACAATGCTCCAAACCCTTGTGATCACAATATTCCATAACACTTGTCATCACAATGCACCATGAATCTCATCATCACAATTATCAATGATCTTCTCATCACAATGCTCCATGACCTTTGTCATCACAATGCTCAATACACTTGTCATCAAAATGCTCCCTGACACTTGTTGTCTGTATGCTCCTTGAACCCTGTCATGACAAGGCTCCATGCCTTTTTCATCACAATGATCCATGGTCTTTTCACTACAATGGTCCAAGACCCATGTAATCACAATGCTCCATGCGCTTGTCATCACAAAACTCAAGGACGAATGCCATCAGAATGCTCCTTGGATTTCTCCTTACAATGCTCCATGCCCTTGTCATCACAATGTTCCAAGACCCCTGTAATCACAATGCTCCATGCCCCTTTTCATCAGTATGCTCCATGAGACTTGTCATCACAAGGCTCCATGGTTTTGTCATCACAGTGCTTCAGGACCTTGTCATCACAATGTTTCTCGACATTGTCTTAAAAATTTTCAATGGCCCTTGTCATCATAATGCTCCATGCCCTAATCATCACAAAGCTCCATTATATTTGTCATCACAATTCTCCATTACATTTGGCATCACAATGCTCCATGCCATTGTAATCGCAATGGACCATGACATATGTCATCACAATGCTCCCTGACACCTGTCTTCACCATACTCCATGACCTTCTCATCACAATGCTCCATGCCCTTGTCATCACAATGCACCATGCCCACTGTCATCACAATAATCCATGAAAATTGTCAGACTAATGCTCCATGCCCCTATCATCACAATGCTCCATGCCCTTGTCATCACAATGCTCCAGGAACCATGTCATCTCAATGCTCCGTGACTCCAGTTATCACAATGTTTCATAAAGTTTGTCATCACAATGGACCATGCCCTCATCATCAACAGTCTCTGTGACCTTTTTAACCACAATGCTCCATGAACTTTTCATCACAATGCTCTTTGACCCTTGTCATCAATGTGCTCTATGCCTTTCTCAGCACAATGCTCCATAACACTTGTCATCACAATGCTCCATGAGCTTGTCAGCACAATGCTCCATGACACATGTCATCACAATGCGCCATGCACCTGTCATCACAGTGCTCCACAATCTTGTCATCACAATGCTCCATAAAACTTGTCATCACAATGCTCCATGCACTTCTCATCAAAACGCTCTCTCACCACTGATATCACAATGATACATCACTATTCGTCACAATACTACCTCACCCCTGTCATCACAATATTCCATGACTCCTGTCATCACAATGCTACATGCACTTATCATCACAATGTTCGATGACGACTGACATCACAATGTTCCATAAGCCATGTCATCAAAATGCTCCATGACCCTTTTCATCAAAATGCTCCATGACCACTGACATCACAATGTTCCATAACCCCTGTCATCAAAATGCTCCATGGCATTTTTCATCAAAATGCTCCATGACCCCTGCCATCAAGATGTTCCATGCCCTTGTCATCACAAAGCTCCCGACCCTTCTCATCAAAATGCTCCAAGAACGCTGACATCACAATGTTCCATAACACCTGTCATCAAAATGTTCCATGACACTTTTCATCAAATAGCTCCATGACCCTGTCATCAGAATGCTCCCTGCCCTTCTCATCACAATGCACAATGCCCTTGCCATCAAAATGTTCCATGACCTTTGCCATCACAAAGATCCATGACCTTTGGCATCACAATGCTCCATGTCATTGTCATCACAATGCTCCATGAACGCTCTCATCACATTGCTCCATGCCCTTTTCTTCATAAAGCTCCATGACACATGTCATTAGAATGCTCCATGGCCTTCTCATCACAATGCTCCATGCCCTTGCCATAACAATGCTCCATTACACCAGTCATAACAATGCTCCATGAACCCTGCCATCACGATGTTCCATGGCCTTGTCATCACAAAGCTCCATGACCCTTGTCATCACAATGCTCCAAGAACCCTGTAATCACAATGCTCTATGCCCCTTTTCATCTCAATGATCCATGAACCCTGTCATCACAGTGCACCTTGCCCATCATCATAAGGCTTCAGGCTATTGTCATCACAATGAAGTCAAAATTATCCATGACCACTGTCATCATAATGCCCCAAACCCTTGTGATCACAATGTTCCATAACACTTGTCATCACAACACCCTGTGATGCTCATCATAACAATTATCCATGGTCTTCTCATCACAATGCTCCATGACCTTTGTCATCACAATTCTCAATACAGTTGTCATCACAATGCTCCCTGACACTTGTCGTCAGTATGCTCCTTGAAACCTGTCATGACAAGGCTCCATGCCTTTTCATCACAATGATCCATGCCCTTTTCATCACAATGCTTCAAGACCCCTGTAATCACAATGCTCCATGCGCTTGTCATCACAAAGCTCCAGGACACATGTCATCAGAATGCTCCATGGCCTTCTCCTCACAATGCTCAATGCCCTTGTCATCACAATGCTCCAAGACCCCTGTAATCACAATGCTCCATGCCCCTTTTCATCAGAATGCTCCATGAGACTTGTCATCACAAGTCTCCATGGTCTTATCATCACAATGCTCCAGGACCTTGTCATCACCATGCTCCATTCCCTTGTCATCACAATGCTCCATGACCCCTGTCATCACAATAATCCATAAATATTTTCAGCCCAATGCTCCATGATATTCTCATCACAATGCTCCATGACAAATATCATCAAAATGCTCCATGACCACGGTCATCACAACACTCCATGACACCTGACAACACAATGATCCGGGACTCTTGTCATCACAATGCTCCATTCTCTACTCATCACAATGCTCCATGACCCTTGTCATCACAATGATCCATGCCCTTGTCATCCCAATGCTCCATGACCCATGTATTCACAATGCTCCGTGACGCTTATCATCACAGTGCTCCATGACATATGTCATCACAATGCTCCATGCCTTTGTCAGCAAAATGCTACATGACCTTGTCATTAAAATGCTCTATGCGTTTGTCATCACAATACTCCATTACCATTGTCATCACAATCCTCCATGAACATTGGGATCACATTGCTTCATGCCCTTGTCATCACAATGCTCCATGCTCCTTGAAATCAAAATGATCCATGACCGGACGACTTCAAGATGGCGGAAGAGTAAGACGCGGAGATCACCTTCCTCCCCACGGATACACCAGAAATACAGCTACACGTGGAACAACTCCTACAGAACACCTACTGAACGCTGGCAGAAGACCCCAGACCTCCCAAAAGGCAAGAAACTCCCCACATACCTGGGTAGGGCAAAGCGGAGAGATCCCTACACAGAGGATCGGTGCCGAGCGGCACTCACCAGCCCGAGAGGCTTGTCTGCTCGCCCGCCGGGGCAGTCGGCACTGGGAGCTGAGGCGCGGGCTTCAGTCAGAGCGCAGGGAGAGGACTGGTGCAGGCGGCGAGAACTCAGCCTGAAGGGGGCTAATGTGACACAGCTAGCCGGGAGGGAGTCCGGGAAAACTCTGGAGCTGCCGAAGAGGCAAGAGACATTTTCTTCCCTCTTGGTTTTCTGGTGCGCGAGGAGAGGGGATTAAGAGCGCTGCTTAAATGGGCTCCACAGACGGGCGCGAGTCGCGACTGAAAGCGCGGAGCCCAGTGACAGGCGTGGGACGCTGGGTCTGCTGCTGCCGCCGCCAAGAAGCCTGTGTGCGAGTGCAGGTCACTGCCCACACCGCCCTTCCGGGAGCCTGTGCAGCCCGCCACTGCCGGGGTCCCGGGATCCAGGGGCGACTTCCCTGGGAGAACGCATGGCGCACCTCGGGTTGGTGCAACGTCACGCCGACCTCTGCCGCTGTAGGCCCGCCCCGCACTCCGTGCCCTTCCCTCCCTCCCGGCCTGAGTGAGCCAGAGTCCCCGAAGAGGCTGCTCCTTTAACCCTGTCCTGTCTGAGCGAAGAACAGACGCCCTCCGGCGACCTACATGCAGAGGCGGGGCCAAATCCAAAGCTGAGACCCAGGAGCTGTGAGAACAAAGAAGAGAAAGGGAAACCTCTCCCAGCAGCCTCAGAAGCAGCGGATTAAAGCTCCACAATCAACTTGATGTACCCTGCATCTGTGGAATACATGAATAGACAACACATCATCCCAAATTGAGGAGCCCGGAGTCAGTGCTGTGCCTCTGAGGTGGGAGAGCCAACTTCAGGACACTGGTCCACAAGAGACCTCCCAGCTCCACATAATATCAAACGGCGAAAATCTTCCAGAGATCTCCATCTCAACACCAGCACCCAGCTTCACTCAACCACAAGCAAGCTACAGTGCTGGACACCCTAAGCCAAACAACTAGCAAGACAGGAACACAACACCACCCATTAGCAGAGAGGTGGCCTAAAATCATAAAAAGTCCACAGACACCCCAAAACACACCACCAGACGTGGACCTGCCCACCAGAAAGACAAGATCCAGCCTCATCCACCAGAACACAGGCACTAGTCCCCTCTACCAGGAAGCCTACACATCCCACTAAACCAATCTTAGCCACTGGGGACAGACACCAAAAACAACAGGAACTACGAACCTGCAGCCTGCAAAAAGGAGACCCCAAACATAGTAAGATAAGCAAAATGAGAAGACAGAAAAACACACAGCAGGAGAAGGAGCAAGATAAAATCCCACCAGACCTAACAAATGAAGAGGTAATAGGCAGTCTACCTGAAAAAGAATTCAGAATAATGATGGTAAAGATGATCCAAGATTCTATTTCCCAGATACAAAATATTGGAAATAGAATAGACAAAATGCAAGAAACAGTTAACAAGGACCTAGAAGAACTAAAGATGAATCAAGCATCGATTAAAAACACAATACATGAAATAAAAAATACTCTAGATGGGATCAATAGCAGAATAACTGAGGCAGAAGAACGGATAAGTGAGGTGGAAGATAAAATAGTGGAAATAACTGCTGCAGAGCAAAATAAAGAAAAAAGAATGAAAAGAACAGAGGACAGTCTCAGAGACCTCTGGGACAACATTAAACGCACCAACATTCGAATTATAGGGGTTCCAGAAGAAGAAGAGAAAAAGAAAGGGACTGAGAAAATATTTGAAGAGATTATAGTTGAAAACTTCCCTAATATGGGAAAGGAAATCGTTAATCAAGTCCAGGAGGCACAGAGAGTCGCATACAGAATAAATCCAAGGAGAAATACGCCAAGACACATATTAATCAAACTGTCAAAAATTAAACACAAAGAAATCATATTAAAAGCAGCAAGGCAAAAACAACAAATAACACACAAGGGAATCCCCATCAGGATAACAGCTGATCTCTCAGCAGAAACTCTACAAGCCAGAAGGGAGTGGTAGGACATAATTAAAGTGATGAAGGAGAAAAACCTGCAACCAAGATTACTCTACCCAGCAAGGATCTCATTCAGATTTGATGGAGAAATTAAAAAGTTTACAGACAAGCAAAAGCTGAGAGAGTTCAGCACCACCAAACCAGCTTTACAACAAATGCTAAAGGAACTTCTCTAGGCAAGAAACACAACAGAAGGAAAAGACCTACAATAACGAACCCAAAACAATTAAGAAAATGGGAATAGGAACATACATATCGATAATTACCTTAAATGTAAATGGACTAAATGCTCCCACCAAAAGACACAGAGTGGCTGAATGGATACAAAAACAAGACCCATATATATGCTGTCCACAAGAGACCCACTTCAGACCTAGAGACACATACAGACTGAAAGTAAGGGGATGGAAAAAGATATTCCATGCAAATGGAAACCAAAAGAAAGCTGGAGTAGCAATTCTCATATCAGACAAAATAGACTTTAAAATAAAGACTACTAGAAGAGATAAAGAAGGACACTACATAATGATCAAGGGATCGATCCAAGAAGAAGATATAACAATTGTAAATATTTATGCACCCAACATAGGAGCACCTCAATACATAAGGAAAATACTAACAGCCATAAAAGGAGAAATCGACAGTAACACACTCATAGTAGGGGACTTTAACACCCCACTTTCACCAATGGACAGATCATCCAAAATGAAAATAAATAAGGAAACACAAGCTTTAAATGATACATTAAACAAGATGGACTTAATTGATATTTATGGGACATTCCATCCAAAAACAACAGAATACACATTTTTCTCAAGTGCTCATGGAACATTCTCCAGGATAGATCATATCTTGGGTCACAAATCAAGCCTTGGTAAATTTAAGAAAATTGAAATTGTATCAAGTATCTTTTCCGACCACAATGCTATGAGACTAGATATCAATTACAGGAAAAGAGCTGTAAAAAATACAAACACATGGAGGCTAAACAATACACTACTTAATAACGAAGTGATCACTGAAGAAATCAAAGAGGAAATTAAAAAATACCTAGAAACGAATGACAATGGAGACACGACGACCCAAAACCTATGGGATGCAGCAAAAGCAGTTCTAAGAGGGAAGTTTATAGCAATACAATCCCACCTTAAGAAACAGGAAACATCTCGAATAAACAACCTAACCTTGCACCTAAAGCAATTAGAGAAAGAAGAACAAAAACATCCCAAAGTTAGCAGAAGGAAAGAAATCATAAAAATCAGATCAGAAATAAATGAAAAAGAAATGAAGGAAACGATAGCAAAGATCAATAAAACTAAAAGCTGGTTCTTTGAGAAGATAAACAAAATTGATAAACCATTAGCCAGACTCATCAAGAAAAAAAGGGAGAAGACTCAAATCAATAGAATTAGAAATGAAAAAGGAGAAGTAACAACTGACACTGCAGAAATACAAAAGATCATAAGAGATTACTATAAGCAACTCTATGCCAATAAAATGGACAACCTGGAAGAAATGGACAAATTCTTAGAAATGCACAACCTGCCAAGACTGAATCAGGAAGAAATAGAAAATATGAACAGACCAATCACAAGCACTGAAATTGAAACTGTGATAAAAAATCTTCCAACAAACAAAAGCCCAGGACCAGATGGCTTCACAGGCGAATTCTATCAAGCATTTAGAGAAGAGCTAACACCCATCCTTCTGAAACTCTTCCAAAATATAGCAGAGGGAGGAACACTCCCAAATTCATTCTACGAGGCCACCATCACCTTGATACCAAAACCAGACAAGGATGTCACAAAGAAAGAAAACTACAGGCCAATATCACTGATGAACATAGATGCAAAAATCCTCAACTAAATACTAGCAAACAGAATCCAACAGCACATTAAAAGGATCATACACCATGATCAAGTGGGGTTTATTCCAGGAATGCAAGGATTCTTCAATATACGCAAATCAATCAACGTGATACACCATATTAACAAATTGAAGGAGAAAAACCATATGATCATCTCAATAGATGCAGAGAAAGCTTTCGACAAAATTCAACACCCATTTATGATAAAAACCCTGCAGAAGGTAGGCATAGAGGGAACTTTCCTCAACATAATAAAGGCCATATATGACAAACCCACAGCCAGCATCGTCCTCAATGGTGAAAAACTGAAACCATTTCCAGTAAGATCAGGAACAAGACAAGGTTGCCCACTCTCACCACTCTTATTCAACCTAGTTTTGGAAGTTTTAGCCACAGCAATCAGAGAAGAAAAGGAAATAAAAGGAATCCAAATTGGAAAAGAAGAAGTAAAGCTGTCACTATTTGCAGATGACATGATACTATACATAGAGAATCCTAAAGATGCTACCAGAAAACTACTAGAGTTAATCAATGAATTTGGTAAAGTTGCAGGATACAAAATTAATGCAGAGAAATCTCTGGCATTCCTATATACTGATGATGAAAAATCTGAAAGTGAAATCAAGGAAACACTCCCATTTACCATTGCAACAAAAAGAATAAAATATCTAGGAATAAACCTACCTAAGGAGACAAAAGACCTGTATGCAGAAAATTATAAGACACTGATGAAAGAAATTAAAGATGATACAAACAGATGGAGAGATGTACCATGTTCTTGGATTGGAAGAATCAACATTGTGAAAATGACTCTACTACCCAAAGCAATCTACAGGTTCAATGCAATCCCTATCAAACTACCACTGGCATTTTTCACAGAACTGGAACGAAAACTTTCACAATTTGTATGGAAACACAAAAGACCCCGAATAGCCAAAGCAATCTTGAGAACGAAAAATGGAGCTGGAGGAATCAGGCTCCCTGACTTCAGACTATACTACAAAGCTACAGTAATCAAGACAGTATGGTACTGGCACAAAAACAGAAAGATAGATCAATGGAACAGGATAGAAAGCCCAGAGTTAAACCCACGGACATATGGTCACCTTATCTTTGATAAAGGAGGCAGGAATGTACAGTGGAGAAAGGACAGTCTCTTCAATAAGTGGTGCTGGGAAAACTGGATAGGGACATGTAAAAGTATGAGATTCGATCACTCCCTAACACCATACACAAAAATAAGCTCAAAATGGATTAAAGACCTAAATGTAAGGCCAGACACTATCAAACTCTTAGAGGAAAACATAGGCAGAACACTCTATGACATAAATCACAGCAAGATCCTTTTGGACCCACCTCCTAGAGAAATGGAAATAAAGACAAAAATAAACACATGGGACCTAATGAAACTTCAAAGCTTTTGCACAGCAAAGGAAACCATAAACAAGACCAAAAGACAACCCTCAGAATGGGAGAAAATATTTGCAAATGAAGCAACTGACAAAGGATTAATCTCCAAAATTTATAAGCAGCTCATGCAGCTCAATAACAAAAAAACAAACAACCCAATCCAAAAATGGGCAGAAGACCTAAATAGACATTTCTCCACAGAAGATATACAGACTGCCAACAAACACATGAAAGGATGCTCAACATCTTTACTGATTAGAGAAATGCAAATCAAAACTACCATGAGATATCCTCTCACACCAGTCAGAATGGCCATCATCAAAAAATCTAGAAAAATAAATGCTGGAGAGGGTGTGGAAAAAAGGGAACACTCTTGCACTGCTGGTGGGAATGTGAATTGGTACAGCCGCTATGGAGAACGGTATGGAGGTTCCCTAAAAAACTACAAATAGAACTACCATATGACCCAGCAATCCCACTACTGGGCATATACCTTGAGGAAACCATAATTCAAAAAGAGACATGTACCAAAATGTTCATAGCAGCCCTATTTACAATAGCCCGGAGATGGAAACAACCTAAGTGTCCATCATCGGATGAATGGATAAAGAAGATGTGGCACATATATACAATGGAATATTACTCAGCCATAAAAAGAAATGAAACTGAGCTATTTGTAATGAGGTGGATAGACCTAGAGTCTGTCATACAGAGTGAAGTAAGTCAGAAAGAGAAAGACAAATACTGTATGCTAACACATATATATGGAATTTAAGAAAAAAAAAATGTCATGAAGAACATAGGGGTAAGACAGGAATAAAGACACAGACCTACTAGAGAATGGACTTGAGGATATGGGGAGGGGGAAGGGGAAGCTGTGACAAAGTGAAAGAGCGGCATGGACATATATACACTACCAAACGTGAGGTAGATAGCTAGTGGGAAGCAGCCGCATAGCACAGGGAGATCAGCTCGATACTTTGTGACTGCCTGGAGGGGTGGGATAGGGAGGGTGGGAGGGAGACGCAAAAGGGAGGGGATATGAAAACATATGTATATGTATAACTGATTAAATTTGTTATAAAGCAAAAAAATAAAAATAAAATGTGAAAAAAAAATGATCCATGACCTCTGTCATCTCAATGCACCAAACCCTTGTGATCACAATGTTCCATAACACTTTTCATCACAACACTCCATGATGCCTGTCATCACAGTACTGCATGCCCTTTTCATCACAATGTTCCATGACATTTGTCATCACAATTCTCAATACACTTGTCATTACAATGCTTCCTGACACTTGTCATCAGAATGCTCCTTGAACCATGTCACAAAAAGGCTCCATGCCTTTTTCATCACAAGGCCCCATGCCGTTTTCATCACAATGCTGCATGCCATTGTCATCAAAATACTCCACAATCTTGTCATCAGAATGCTCTATGACCCTTGTCATCACAATTCTCCATGCACTTGTCAGCAAAATGCTCCCTGACCCTTGTCATCACAATACTCCAAGCCATTGTCATCACAATGCTCCATTACCTTTGTCATCAGGATCCTCCATGGCACTTGGCATCACAATGCTCCATGCCATTGTCATCACAATGGTCCACTACATATGTCATCACAATGCTCCTTGACACCTCTCTTCACAATACTGCATGACCTGGTCATCACAATGCTCCATGTCCTTGTCATCACAATGCGCCATTCCAACTGTCATCACAATAATCCATGAAACATATTAGACCAATGTTCCATGCCCTTGTCATCACAATGCTCCATGCTCTTGTTATCAGAATTCTCCATGAACCCTGTCATCACAATGCTCCGTGACTCCAGTCATCACAATGCTTCATGACCTTTGTCATCACAATGGTCCATGCCCTCGTCATCAGTAGTTTCTGTGACCTTTTTAACCACAATGCTCCATGAACTTTTCATCACAGTGCTCTTTGACCCTTGTCATCACAATGCTCCTTGCGTTTGTCAGCACAAATATCCATGACCCATGTCATCACAATGCACCATGCGCTTGTCATCACAGTGCTCCTCAATCTTCTCATCACAATGCTCCTTAAAATTTGTCATCACAATGCTCCATGCACTTCTCATCAAAATGCTCTCTCACCACTGATATCACAATGCTACATCACTATTTGTCACAATACTCCCTCACCCCTGTCATCACAATGTTCCATGACTCCTGTCATCACAATGCTACATGCACTTATCATCACAATGTTCGATGACCCCTGACATCACAATGTTCCATAACACTTGTCATCAAAAGGTTCCATGACCCTTTTCATCAAATTGCTCCATGACCCTGTCATCACAATGCTCCAAGAACCCTGTAATCACAATGCTCTATGCCCCTTTTCATCTCAATGATCCATGAACACTGTCATCACAATGCACCATGCCCATCATCATAATGCTTCATGCTATTGTCATCACAATGAAATCAAAATGCTCCATGACCTCTGTCATAACAATGCTCCAAACCCTTGTGATCACAATATTCCATAACACTTGTCATCACAATGCCCCATGAAGCTCGTCATCACAATTATCAATGGTCTTCTCATCACAATGCTCCATGACCTTTGTCATCACAATGCTCAATACACTTGTCATCAAAATGCTCCCTGACACTTGTTGTCTGTATGCTCCTTGAACCCTGTCATGACAAGGCTCCATGCCTTTTTCATCACAATGATCCATGGTCTTTTCACTACAATGGTCCAAGACCCATGTAATCACAATGCTCCATGCGCTTGTCATCACAAAACTCAAGGACGAATGCCATCAGAATGCTCCTTGGATTTCTCCTTACAATGCTCCATGCCCTTGTCATCACAATGTTCCAAGACCCCTGTAATCACAATGCTCCATGCCCCTTTTCATCAGTATGCTCCATGAGACTTGTCATCACAAGGCTCCATGGTCTTGTCATCACAATGCTTCAGGACCTTGTCATCACAATGTTTCTCAACATTGTCTTAAAAATTTTCAATGGCCCTTGTCATCATAATGCTCCAAGCCCTAATCATCACAAAGCTCCATTATATTTGTCATCACAATTCTCCATTACATTTGGCATCACAATGCTCCATGCCATTGTAATCGCAATGGACCATGACATATGTCATCACAATGCTCCCTGACACCTGTCTTCACCATACTCCATGACCTTCTCATCACAATGCTCCATGCCCTTGTCATCACAATGCACCATGCCCACTGTCATCACAATAATCCATGAAAATTGTCAGACTAATGCTCCATGCCCCTATCATCACAATGCTCCATGCCCTTGTCATCACAATGCTCCAGGAACCATGTCATCTCAATGCTCCGAGACTCCAGTTATCACAATGTTTCATAAAATTTGTCATCACAATGGACCATGCCCTCATCATCAACAGTCTCTGTGACCTTTTTAACCACAATGCTCCATGAACTTTTCATTGCAATGCTCTTTGACCCTTGTCATCAATGTGCTCTATGCCTTTCTCAGCACAATGCTCCATAACACTTGTCATCACAATGCTCCATGAGCTTGTCAGCACAATGCTCCATGACACATGTCATCACAATGCGCCATGCACCTGTCATCACAGTGCTCCACAATCTTGTCATCACAATGCTCCATAAAACTTGTCATCACAATGCTCCATGCACTTCTCATCAAAACGCTCTCTCACCACTGATATCACAATGATACATCACTATTCGTCACAATACTACCTCACCCCTGTCATCACAATATTCCATGACTCCTGTCATCACAATGCTACATGCACTTATCATCACAATGTTCGATGACGACTGACATCACAATGTTCCATAAGCCATGTCATCAAAATGCTCCATGACCCTTTTCATCAAAATGCTCCATGACCACTGACATCACAATGTTCCATAACCCCTGTCATCAAAATGCTCCATGGCATTTTTCATCAAAATGCTCCATGACCCCTGCCATCAAGATGTTCCATGCCCTTGTCATCACAAAGCTCCCTGACCCTTCTCATCAAAATGCTCCAAGAACGCTGACATCACAATGTTCCATAACACCTGTCATCAAAATGTTCCATGACACTTTTCATCAAATAGCTCCATGACCCTGTCATCAGAATGATCCCTGCCCTTCTCATCACAATGCACAATGCCCTTGCCATCAAAATGTTCCATGACCTTTGTCATCACAAAGATCCATGACCCTTGGCATCACAATGCTCCATGTCATTGTCATCACAATGCTCCATGAACGCTCTCATCACATTGCTCCATGCCCTTGTCTTCACAAAGCTCCATGACACATGTCATTAGAATGCTCCATGGCCTTCTCATCACAATGCTCCATGCCCTTGCCATAACAATGCTCCATTACACCAGTCATAACAATGCTCCATGAAGCCTGCCATCACGATGTTCCATGGCCTTGTCATCACAAAGCTCCATGACCCTTGTCATCACAATGCTCCAAGAACCCTGTAATCACAATGCTCTATGCCCCTTTTCATCTCAATGATCCATGAACCCTGTCATCACAGTGCACCTTGCCCATCATCATAAGGCTTCAGGCTATTGTCATCACAATGAAATCAAAATTATCCATGACCACTGTCATCATAATGCCCCAAACCCTTGTGATCACAATGTTCCATAACACTTGTCATCACAACACCCTGTGATGCTCATCATAACAATTATCCATGGTCTTCTCATCACAATGCTCCATGACCTTTGTCATCACAATTCTCAATACAGTTGTCATCACAATGCTCCCTGACACTTGTCGTCAGTATGCTCCTTGAAACCTGTCATGACAAGGCTCCATGCCTTTTCATCACAATGCTTCAAGACCCCTGTAATCACAATGCTCCATGCGCTTGTCATCACAAAGCTCCATGACACATGTCATCAGAATGCTCCATGGCCTTCTCCTCACAATGCTCAATGTCCTTGTCATCACAATGCTCCAAGACCCCTGTAATCACAATGCTCCATGCCCCTTTTCATCAGAATGCTCCATGAGACTTGTCATCACAAGTCTCCATGGTCTTATCATCACAATGCTCCAGGACCCTGTCATCAGCATGCTCCATTCCCTTGTCGTCACAATGCTCCATGACCCCTGTCATCACAATAATCCATAAATATTTTCAGCCCAATGCTCCATGATATTCTCATCACAATGCTCCATGACAAATATCATCAAAATGCTCCATGACCACGTTCATCACAACACTCCATGACACCTGACAACACAATGATCCGGGACTCTTGTCATCACAATGCTCCATTCTCTACTCATCCCAATGCTCCATGACCCTTGTCATCACAATGATCCATGCCCTTGTCATCCCAATGCTCCATGACCCATGTATTCACAATGCTCTGTGACGCTTATCATCACAGTGCTCCATGACATATGTCATCACAATGCTCCATGCCTTTGTCAGCAAAATGCTACATGACCTTGTCATTAAAATGCTCTATGCGTTTGTCATCACAATACTCCATTACCATTGTCATCACAATCCTCCATGAACATTGGGATCACATTGCTTCATGCCCTTGTCATCACAATGCTCCATGCACCTTGAAATCAAATGATCCATGACCTCTGTCATCTCAATGCACCAAACCCTTGTGATCACAATGTTCCATAACACTTTTCATCACAACGCTCCATGATTCCTGTCATCACGATACTCCATGCCCTTTTCATCACAATGCTCCATGACATTTATCATCACAATTCTCAATACACTTGTCATTACAATGCTTCCTGACACTTGTCATCAGAATGCTCCTTGAAACATGTCACAAAAAGGCTCCATTCCTTTTTCATCACAAGGCCCCATGCCGTTTTCATCACAATGCTGCATGCCATTGTCATCAAAATACTCCACAATCTTGTCATCAGAATGCTCCATGACCCTTGTCATCACAATTCTCCATGCACTTGTCAGCAAAATGCTCCCTGACCCTTGTCATCACAATGCTCCAAGCCATTGTCATCACAATGCTCCATTACCTTTGTCATCAGAATCCTCCATGACACTTGGCATCACAATGCTCCATGCCATTGTCATCACAATGGTCCACTACATATGTCATCACAATGCTCCTTGACACCTCTCTTCACAATACTGCATGACCTGGTCATCACAATGCTCCATGTCCTTGTCATCACAATGCGCCATTCCAACTGTCATCACAATAATCCATGAAACATATTAGACCAATGTCCCATGCCCTTGTCATCACAATGCTCCATGCTCTTGTTATCAGAATTCTCCATGAACCCTGTCATCACAATGCTCCGTGACTCCAGTCATCACAATGCTTCATGACCTTTGTCATCACAATGGTCCATGCCCTCATCATCAATAGTTTCTGTGACCATTTTAACCACAATGCTCCATGAACTTTTCATCACAATGCTCTTTGACCCTTCTCATCACAATGCTCCTTGCGTTTGTTAGCACTAATATCCATGACCCATGTCATCACAATGCACCATGCGCTTGTCATCACAGTGCTCCACAATCTTCTCATCACAATGCTCCTTAAAATTTGTCATCACAATGCTCCATGCACTTCTCATCAAAATGCTCTCTCACCACTGATATCACAATGCTACATCACTATTTGTCACAATACTCCCTCACCCCTGTCATCACAATGCTACATGCACTTATCATCACAATGTTCGATGACCCCTGACATCACAATGTTCCATAACACCTGTCATCAAAAGGTTCCATGACCCTTTTCATCAAATTGCTCCATGACCCTGTCATCACAATGCTCCAAGAACCCTGTAATCACAATGCTCAATGTCCCTTTTCATCTCAATGATCCATGAACACTGTCATCACAATGCACCATGCCCATCATCATAATGCTTCATGCTATTGTCATCACAATGAAATCAAAATGCTCCATGACCTCTGTCATAACAATGCTCCAAACCCTTGTGATCACAATATTCCATAACACTTGTCATCACAATGCCCCATGAAGCTCGTCATCACAATTATCAATGATCTTCTCATCACAATGCTCCATGACCTTTGTCATCACAATGCTCAATACACTTGTCATCAAAATGCTCCCTGACACTTGTTGTCTGTATGCTCCTTGAACCCTGTCATGACAAGGCTCCATGCCTTTTTCATCACAATGATCCATGGTCTTTTCATTACAATGTTCCAAGACCCATGTAATCACAATGCTCCATGCGCTTGTCATCACAAAACTCAAGGACGAATGCCATCAGAATGCTCCTTGGATTTCTCCTTACAATGCTCCATGCCCTTGTCATCACAATGTTCCAAGACCCCTGTAATCACAATGCTCCATGCCCCTTTTCATCAGTATGCTCCATGAGACTTGTCATCACAAGGCTCCATGGTTTTGTCATCACAATGCTTCAGGACCTTGTCATCACAATGCTTCTCGACATTGTCTTAAAAATTTTCAATGGCCCTTGTCATCATAATGCTCCAAGCCCTAATCATCACAAAGCTCCATTATATTTGTCATCACAATTCTCCATTACATTTGGCATCACAATGCTCCATGCCATTGTAATCGCAATGGACCATGACATATGTCATCACAATGCTCCCTGACACCTGTCTTCACAATACTCCATGACCTTCTCATCACAATGCTCCATGCCCTTGTCATCACAATGCACCATGCCCACTGTCATCACAATAATCAATGAAAATTGTCAGACTAATGCTCCATGCCCCTATCATCACAATGCTCCATGCCCTTGTCATCACAATGCTCCAGGAACCATGTCATCTCAATGCTCCTTGACTCCAGTTATCACAATGTTTCATAAAGTTTGTCATCACCATGGACCATGCCCACGTCATCACAAGGCTCTGTGACATTTGGAACCACAATGCTCCATGAACTTTTCATCACAATTCTCTGTGATCCTTGTCATCACAATGCTCCATGTCTTTGTCAGAACAGTGCTCCATGACCATTTTCATCACAATGTTCCACGCGCATTTCATCACAACGGTCCACAACTTTGTCATTGCAATGCTACATAAACTTTGTAATCAAAATGGTCCATGCACTTCTCATCAAAATGCTCTCTCACCAGAGATATCACAATGTTCCATCACTAGTCATCACAATACTCGCACACCCCTGGTATCACAAAGTTCCATGACCCTATCATCACAATGCTATATCACTTTATCATCACAATGTTCCATGACCCCTGACATCATAATGTTCCATTACCCCTGTCATCAAAATGCTCCATGACCCTTTTCATCCCAAAGCTCCAAGAGCCCTGACATCACAATGTTCTATAACCCCTGCCATCAAAATATTGCATTACACTTTTTATCAAATTGCTGCATGACCCGTTCATAAAACTGCTCCCTGCCTTTCTCATCACAATGCACCATGCCTTTGTCATCAAAATGCTCCATGACTTGTCTTCACAAAGCTCCATGACCCATGGCATCACAGTGCTCCATGTCATTGTCATCACAATGCTCCATGAACCCTCTGATCACATTGCTCCATGCCCTTGTCATCACAAAGCTCCATGATACTTGTCATCACAATGCTCGATGCCCTTCTTATCACAATGCTCCATGCCCTTGTCATTACAATCCTGAATGACCCATGTATCACAGTGTTCCGTACCCTTGTCATCACAGTGCTCCATGCCCACTCTCATCACAATAATCCATGAAACATTTCAGACAAATGTTCCATACACTTCTCATCAAAATGCTTCATAACCCCTGTCATAACAATGAACCATGACCCTTGCCCGAACAATGTTCCACAGCCTAGTCATCACAAGGTTCCATGACACTTGTCATCACAATGCTCAAGACCCCTGAAATCACAATGCTGCATGCCCTTGTCGTCACAGAGCTCCATGACGAATGTCATCAGAATGTCCCATGGCCTTCTCATCACAGTGCTCCATGCCCATGTCATCACAATGCTCCAAGACCCTTGTAATCACAATGCTCCATGCCCCTTTTCATCTCAATGCTCCATGAACCCTGTCATCACAATACACCATGCCCATCATCATAATGCTTCAGGCTATTGTCATCACAATGAAATCAATATTCTGCATGTCCTCTGTCATCATAACGCTCCAAACCCTTGTGATCACAATGTTCCATAACACTTATCATCACAACACCCCATGACGCTCATCATCACAATTATCCATGGTCTTCTCATCACAATGCTCCATGATCTTTTTCATCACAATGCTCAATACACTTGTCATCACAATGCTCCCTGACACTTGTCGTCAGTATGCTCCTTGAACCCTGTAATGACAAGGCTCCATGCATTTTTCAACACAATAATCCATGCCCTTTTCATCACAATGCTCCAAGATCCCTGTAATCACAATGATCCATGCCCCTTTGCATCAGAATGCTCCATGAGACTTGTCATCACAAGTCTCCATAGTCTTCTCATCACAATGCTCAAGGACCTTGTCATCACCATGCTCCATTCCCTTGTCATCACAATGCTCCATGACCCCTGTTATCACAATAATCCATGAACATTTTCAGCCCAATGCTCCACGACCTACTCATCACAATGCTCCATGGCCAATATCATCACAATGCTCCATGACCACTGTCATCACAACACTCCATGACACCTGACAACACAATGATCCGGGACTCTTGTCATCACATTGCTCAATTCCCTAGTTATCACAATGCTCCATGACACCTGTCATCAAAACACTCCATGAACATTTTCAGCCCAGTGCTCCATGACCCTGGTCATCACAATGATCCATGACCTTGTCATCCAAAAGCTCCATGACCCATGTATTCACAATGCTCCGTGACACTTGTCATCACAGTGCTCCATGACACATGTCATCACAATGCTCCATGCTTTTGTCAGCAAAATGCTACATGACCTTGTCATTACAATGCTTTATGCGCTTCTCATCACATTACTCCATTTCCATTGTCATCACAATCCTCCATGAACCTTGGGATCACATTGCTTCATTCCTTTGTCATCACAATGCTCCATGCTCCTTGAAATCAAAATGATCCATGACCTCTGTCATCACAATGCTCCAAACCCTTGTGATCACAGTGTCCCATAACACCTGTCATCACAACGCTCCATGATGCCTGTCATCACAATATTCCATGCCCTTTTCATCACAATGCTCCATGATCTTTGTCATCACAATTCTCAATACACTTGTCAGCAAAATGCTCCCTGACCCTTGTCATCACAATGCTCCAAGCCATTGTCATCACAATGCTCCATTACTTTGTCATCAGAATCCTCCATGACACTTGGCATCACAATGCTCCATGCCATTGTCATCACAATGGGCCACTACATATGTCATCACAATGCTCCTTGACACCTCTCTTCACAATACTGCATGACCTGGTCATCACAATGCTCCATGTCCTTGTCATCACAATGCGCCATTCCAACTGTCATCACAATAATCCATGAAACATATTAGACCAATGTTCCATGCCCTTGTCATCACAATGCTCCATGCTCTTGTTATCAGAATTCTCCATGAACCCTGTCATCACAATGCTCCGTGACTCCAGTCATCACAATGCTTCATGACCTTTGTCATCACAATGGTCCATGCCCTCGTCATCAGTAGTTTCTGTGACCTTTTTAACCACAATGCTCCATGAACTTTTCATCACAATGCTCTTTGACCCTTGTCATCACAATGCTCCTTGCGTTTGTCAGCACAAATATCCATGACCCATGTCATCACAATGCACCATGCGCTTGTCATCACAGTGCTCCTCAATCTTCTCATCACAATGCTCCTTAAAATTTGTCATCACAATGCTCCATGCACTTCTCATCAAAATGCTCTCTCACCACTGATATCACAATGCTACATCACTATTTGTCACAATACTCCCTCACCCCTGTCATCACAATGTTCCATGACTCCTGTCATCACAATGCTACATGCACTTATCATCACAATGTTCGATGACCCCTGACATCACAATGTTCCATAACACCTGTCATCAAAAGGTTCCATGACCCTTTTCATCAAATTGCTCCATGACGCTGTCAGCACAATGCTCCAAGACCCCTGTAATCACAATGCTCCATGCCCCTTTTCATCAGTATGCTCCATGAGACTTGTCATCACAAGGCTCCATGGTTTTGTCATCACAATGCTTCAGGACCTTGTCATCACAATGCTTCTCAACATTGTCTTAAAAATTTTCAATGGCCCTTGTCATCATAATGCTCCAAGCCCTAATCATCACAAAGCTCCGTTATATTTGTCAACAAAATTCTCCATTACATTTGGCATCACAATGCTCCATGCCATTGTAATCGCAATGGACCATGACATATGTCATCACAATGCTCCCTGACACCTGTCTTCACCATACTCCATGACCTTCTCATCACAATGCTCCATGCCCTTGTCATCACAATGCACCATGCCCACTGTCATCACAATAATCCATGAAAATTGTCAGACTAATGCTCCATGCCCCTATCATCACAATGCTCCATGCCCTTGTCATCACAATGCTCCAGGAACCATGTCATCTCAATGCTCCGTGACTCCAGTTATCACAATGTTTCATAAAATTTGTCATCACAATGGACCATGCCCTCATCATCAACAGTCTCTGTGACCTTTTTAACCACAGTGCTCCATGAACTTTTCATCACAATGCTCTTTGACCCTTGTCATCAATGTGCTCTATGCCTTTCTCAGCACAATGCTCCATAACACTTGTCATCACAATGCTCCATGAGCTTGTCAGCACAATGCTCCATGACACATGTCATCACAATGCGCCATGCACCTGTCATCACAGTGCTCCACAATCTTGTCATCACAATGCTCCATAAAACTTGTCATCACAATGCTCCATGCACTTCTCATCAAAACGCTCTCTCAACACTGATATCACAATGATACATCACTATTCGTCACAATACTACCTCACCCCTGTCATCACAATATTCCATGACTCCTGTCATCACAATGCTACATGCACTTATCATCACAATGTTCGAAGACGACTGACATCACAATGTTCCATAAGCCATGTCATCAAAATGCTCCATGACCCTTTTCATCAAAATGCTCCATGACCACTGACATCACAATGTTCCATAACCCCTGTCATCAAAATGCTCCATGGCATTTTTATCAAAATGCTCCATGACCCCTGCCATCAAGATGTTCCATGCCCTTGTCATCACAAAGCTCCCTGACCCTTCTCATCAAAATACTCCAAGAACGCTGACATCACAATGTTCCATAACACCTGTCATCAAAATGTTCCATGACACTTTTCATCAAATAGATCCATGACCCTGTCATCAGAATGCTCCCTGCCCTTCTCATCACAATGCACAATGCCCTTGCCATCAAAATGTTCCATGACTTTGTCATCACAAAGATCCATGACCCTTGGCATCACAATTCTCCATGTCATTGTCATCACAATGCTCCATGAACGCTCTCATCACATTGCTCCATGCCCTTGTCTTCACAAAGCTCCATGACACATGTCATTAGAATGCTCAATGGCCTTCTCATCACAATGCTCCATGCCCTTGCCATAACAATGCTCCATTACACCAGTCATAACAATGCTCCATGAACCCTGCCATCACGATGTTCCATGGCCTTGTCATCACAAAGCTCCATGACCCTTGTCATCACAATGCTCCAAGAACCCTGTAATCACAATGCTCTATGCCCCTTTTCATCTCAATGATCCATGAACCCTGTCATCACAGTGCACCTTGCCCATCATCATAAGGCTTCAGGCTATTGTCATCACAATGAAATCAAAATTATCCATGACCACTGTCATCATAATGCCCCAAACCCTTGTGATCACAATGTTCCATAACACTTGTCATCACAACACCCTGTGATGCTCATCATAACAATTATCCATGGTCTTCTCATCACAATGCTCCATGACCTTTGTCATCACAATTCTCAATACAGTTGTCATCACAATGCTCCCTGATACTTGTCGTCAGTATGCTCCTTGAAACCTGTCATGACAAGGCTCCATGCCTTTTCATCACAATGATCCATGCCCTTTTCATCACAATGCTTCAAGACCCCTGTAATCACAATGCTCCATGCGCTTGTCATCACAAAGCTCCAGGACACATGTCATCAGAATGCTCCATGGCCTTCTCCTCACAATGCTCAATGCCCTTGTCATCACAATGCTCCAAGACCCCTGTAATCACAATGCTCCATGCCCCTTTTCATCAGAATGCTCCATGAGACTTGTCATCACAAGTCTCCATGGTCTTATCATCACAATGCTCCAGGACCCTGTCATCAGCATGCTCCATTCCCTTGTCATCACAATGCTCCATGACCCCTGTCATCACAATAATCCATAAATATTTCCAGCCCAATGCTCCATGATATTCTCATCACAATGCTCCATGACAAATATCATCAAAATGCTCCATGACCACGGTCATCACAACACTCCATGACACCTGACAACACAATGATCCGGGACTCTTGTTATCACAATGCTCCATTCTCTACTCATCACAATGCTCCATGACCCTTGTCATCCCAATGATCCATGCCCTTGTCATCCCAATGCTCCATGACCCATGTATTCACAATGCTCCGTGACGCTTGTCATCACAGTGCTCCATGACATATGTCATCACAATGCTCCATGCCTTTGTCAGCAAAATGCTACATGACCTTTTCATTAAAATGCTCTATGCGTTTGTCATCACAATACTCCATTACCATTGTCATCACAATCCTCCATGAATATTGGGATCACATTGCTTCATGCCCTTGTCATCACAATGCTCCATGCTCCTTGAAATCAAAATGATCCATGACCTCTGTCATCTCAATGCACCAAACCCTTGTGATCACAATGTTCCATAACACTTGTCATCACAACGCTCCATGATGCCTGTCATCACAATACTCCATGCCCTTTTCATCAAAATGCTCTATGACCTTTGTCATCACAATTCTCAATACACTTGTCATCACAATGCTCCCTGACACTTGTCATCAGAATGCTCCTTGAACCCTGTCACGAAAAGGCTCCATGACTTTTTCATCACAATGCCTTATGCCATTTACATCACAATGCTCCATGTCATTGTCATCAAAATACTCCACAAGCTTGTCATCAGAATGTTCCATGACCCGTGTCATCACAAATCTCCATGCACTTGTCAGCACAATGCTCCCTGACCCTTGTCATCACTATGCTCCAAGCCATTGTCATCACAAAGCTCCATTACCTTTGTCATCAGAATCCTCCATGACACTTGGCATCACAATGCTCCATGCCATTGTCATCCCAATGGGCCATGACATATGTCATCACAATGCTCCCTGACACCTGTCTTCACAATACTGCATGACGTGGTCATCACAATGATCCATGCCCTTGTCATCACAATGCGCCATTCCAACTCTCATCGCAATAATTCATGAATCTTATTAGACCAATGTTCCATGCCCTTGTCATCACCATGCTCCATGTCCTTGTTATCACAATACTCCATGACCCCTGTCATCACAATGCTCCGTGACTCCAGTCATCACAATGCTTCATGAACTTTCTCATCACAGTGGTCCATGTCCTCGTCATCAACTGTCTCTGTGACCTTTTTAACAACAATGCTCCATGAATTTTCTTCCCAATGCTCTTTGACCCTTGTCATCAAAATGCTCTATGCCTTTCTCAGCACAATGCTCCATGACCATTGTCATCACAATGCTCCATGCTCTTGTCAGCAAAATTCTCCATGACACATGTCATCACGATGAACCATGCGCTGGTCATCACAGTGCTCCACAATCTTGTCATCACAATGCTCCATGCACATCTCATCAAAATGCTCTCTCACCACTGATATCACAATGCTACATCACTATTTGTCACAGTACTCCCTCATCCCTCTCATCACAATTTTCCATGACTCCTGTCATCACAATGCTACATGCACTTATCATCACAATGTTCGATGACCCCTGACATCACAATGTTCCATAGCATCTGTCATCAAACTGCTCCATGACCATTTTCATCAAAATGCTCCATGACTCCTGACATCACAATGTTCCATAACACCTGTCATCAAAATGTTCCATGACGCATTTCATCAAATA
This sequence comes from Mesoplodon mirus, assembly GCF_964341445.2. Taxonomy (NCBI): domain Eukaryota; kingdom Metazoa; phylum Chordata; class Mammalia; order Artiodactyla; family Ziphiidae; genus Mesoplodon; species Mesoplodon mirus. The sequence continues at coordinate 639,969 of NW_028295604.1, forward strand.
GCTCCATGATCCTGTCATCACAGTGCTCCCTGCCCTTCTCATCACAATGCACAGCGCACTTGCCATCAAAATGCTCCATGACCTTTGTCATCACAATGATCCATGACCCTTGGCATCACAATGCTCCATGTCATTGTCATCACAATGCTCCATGAACACTCTCATCACATTTTTCCATATCCTTGTCATCACAAAGCTCCATGACACATGTCATCAGAATGCTCCATGTCCTTCTCATCACAATGTTCCATGCTCTTGCCATCACAATGCTCCTTTACCCCTGTCATAACAATACTCCATGACCCCTGCCATCACGATGTTCCATGGCCTTGTCATCACAAGGCTCCATGACCCTTCTCATCACAATGGTCCAAGACCCCTGTAATCACAATGCTCTATGCCCCTTTTCATCTCAATGATCCATGAACCCTGTCATCACAATGCACCATGCCCATCATCATAATGCTTCATGCTATTGTCATCACAATGAAATCAAAATGCTCCATGACCTCTGTCATAACAATGCTCCAAACCCTTGTGATCACAATATTCCATAACACTTGTCATCACAATGTCCCATGACGCTCGTCATCACAATTATCCATGGACTTCTCATCACAATGCTCCATGACCTTTGTCATCACTATGCTCAATACACTTGTCATCAAAATGTTCCCTGACACTTGTTGTCTGTATGCTCCTTGAACCCTGTCATGACAAGGTTCCATGCCATTTTCATCACAATGATCCATGCCTTTTTCATCACTATGCTCCAAGACCCATGTAATCACAATGCTCCATGCCCTTGTCATTACAAAGCTCAATGACGCTTGCCATCAGAATGCTCCTTGGACTTCTCCTCACAATGTTCCATGCCCTTTTCATCACAATGTTCCAAGACTCCTGTAATCACAATGCTCTATGCCCCTTTGCATCAGTATGCTCCATGAGAATTCTCATCACAGGGCTCCATGGTTTTGTCATTACAATGCTCCAGGACCTTGTCATCACAATGCTTCATGACTTTGTCATGAAAATTTTCAATGGCCCTTGTCATCATAATGCTCCAAGCCCTAGCCATCACAATGCTCCATTATATTTGTCATCACAATCCTCCATTACATTTGGCATCACAATGCTCCATGCCATTGTCATCGCAATGGACCATGACATATGTCATCACAATGCTCCCTGACACCTGTCTTCACAATACTCCATGACCTTCTCATCACAATGCTCCATGCCCTTGTCATCACAATGCACCATGCCCACTGTCATCACAATAATCTATGAAACTTGTCATCACAATGCTCCATGCCCCTGTCATCACAATGCTCCATGCCCTTGTCCTCACAATGCTCCATGACCCCTGTCATCACAGCGCTCCATGACTCCAGTCATCACAATGCTTCATAACCTTTGTCATCACAGTGTTCTATGCCCGACTTATCACAATGTTCCATGCCCGACTCATCACAAGGCTCTGTGACCTTTGTAACCACAATGCTTCATAAACTTTTCATCACAATTCTCTGTGACACTTGTCAACACAATGCTGCATGTCTTTGTCAGAACAATGCTCCATGACACATGTCATCACAATGCACAATGCACTTGTTATCACAGTGTTCCACAATCTTTTTATCAAAATGCTCCATAAACCTTGTCATCACAATGCTCCATGCACTTCTCATCAAAATGCTCTCTCACCACAGATATCACAATGTTACATCACTATTCGTCACAATAAACCCTCAACCCTGTTATCACAATGTTCCATGACTCCTGTCATCACAATGCTACATGCACTTATCATCACATTGTTCGATGACCCCTGACATCACAATGTTCCATAACCGCTGTCATCAAAATGCTCCATGACCCTTTTCATTCCAAAGCTCCAAGACCACTGACATCACATTGTTCTATAACCACTGCCATCAAAATGTTCCATTACACATTTCATCAAATTGCTGCATGACCCGGTCATCAAAATGCTCCCTGCCCTTCTCATCACAACGCACCGTGCCCTTGTCATCAAAATGCTCCAAGACTTGTCATCACAAATCTCAATGAGCCTTGGCATCACAATGCTCCATGTCATCGTCATCACAATGCTCCATGAACCTTCTCATAATATTGCTCAATGCCCTTGTCATCACAAAGCTCTATGATACTTGTCATCACAATGCTCGATGCCCTTCTCATCAAAATGCTCCATGCCCTTGTCATTACAATCCTGCATGACACATATATCATAGTGTTCCGTACACTTGTCATCACAGTGCTCCATGACCGCTCACATCACAATAATCCATGAAATATTTCAGACCAATATTCCATGCCCTTTTCATCACAATGCTCCATTACCCCTTTCATAACAATGCACCATGACCCCCGCCATCACAATGTTCCACGGCCTAGTCATCACATGGTTTCATGACAATTGTCATCACAATTCTCAAGACCCCTGAAATCACAATGCTCCATGCACTTGTCATCACAAAGCTCCATGACACATGTCATCAGAATGTTCCATGGCCTTCTCAGCTCCATGCTCCATGCCCTTGTCATCACAGTGCTCCAAGACCATTGTAATCACAATGCTCCATGCCCCTTTTCATCTCAATGCTCCATGAACCCTGTCATCACAATACACCATGCCCATCATCATAATGCTTCAGGCTATTGTCATCACAATGAAATCAATATTCTCCATGACATCTGTCATCATAATACTCCGAACCCTTGTGATCACAATGTTCCATAACACTTATCATCACAACACCCCATGACGCTCATCATCACAATTATCTATGGCCTTCTCATCACAGTGCTCTATGATTTTTGTCATTACAATGCTCAATAAACTTGTCATCACAATGCTCCCTGACACTTGTCTTCAGTATGCTCCTTGAAACCTGTCATGACAAGGCTCCATGCCTTTTTCATCACAATGATCCATGCCCTTTTCATCACAATGCTCCAAGACCCCTTTAATCACAATGCTCCATGTCCTTGTCATCACAAAGCTCCTGGACGCATGTCATCAGAATGCTCCATGGCCTTCTCATCACCATGATCCATGCCCTTGTCATCACAATGCTCCAACACCCCTGTAATCACAATGCTCCATGCCCTTTTTCAACAGAATGCTCCATGAGACTTCTCATCAAAAGTCTCCATGGTCTTCTCATAAAAATGTTCCAGGAATTTGTCATCACCATGCTCCATTTGCTTGTCATCGCAATGCTCCATGACCAATATCATCACAATTCTCCATAACCACTGTCATCACAACACTCCATGACACCTGACAGCACAATGATCCGGGACTCTTTTCATCACAATGTTCCATTCCCTAGTCATCACAATGCTCCAGGACACTTGTCATCACAATGATCCATGCCCTTGTCATCCCAATGCTCCATGACCCCGGTATTCACAATGCTCCGTGACGCTTGTCATCACAGTGCTCCATGACACCTGTCATCACAATGCTCCATGCCTTTGTCAGCAAAATGTTACATGACCTTGTCATTACAATGCTCTGTGTGCTTGTCATCACAATACTCCATTACCATTGTCATCACAACCCTCCATGAACCTTGGGATCACATTGCTTCATGCCCTTGTCATCACAATGCCCCATGCTCCTTGAAATTAAAATGATCCATGACCTCTGTCATCACAAAGCTCCAAGCCCTTGTGATCACAATGTTCCATAACACTTGTCATCACAACGATCCATGATGCCTGTCATCACAATACTCCATGCCCTTTTCATCACAATGCTCCATGACATTTGTCATCACAATCCTCAATACACTTGTCATCACAATGCTCCCTGACAATTGTCATCAGAATGCTCCTTGAACCCTGTCACGAAAAGGCTCCATGCCTTTTTCATCACAATGCCCCATGCCATTTACATCACAATGCTCCATGTCATTGTCATAAAAATACTCCACAAGTTTGTCATCAGAATGTACCATGACCCGTGTCATCACAAATCTCCATGCACTTGTCAGCACAATGCTCCCTGACCCTTGTCATCACAATGCTCCAAGCCATTGTCATCACAAAGCTCCATTACCTTTGTCATCAGAATCCTCCATGACACTTGGCATCACAATGCTCCATGCCATTGTCATCACAATGGGCCATGACATATGTCATCACAATGCTCCCTGACAACTGTCTTCACAATACTGCATGACCTGTTCATCACAATGATCCTTGCTCTTGTCATCACAATGCGCCATTCCAACTCTCATCGCAATAATTCATGAAACTTATTAGACCAATGTTCCATGCCCTTGTCATCACCATGCTCCATGCCCTTGTTATCACAATGCTGCATGACCCCTGTCAGCACAATGCTCCGTGTCTCCAGTCATCACAATGCTTCATGAACTTTCTCATCACAATGGTCCATGTCCTCATCATCAACTGTATCTGTGACCTTTTTAACAACAATGCTCCATGAATTTTCATCCCAATGCTCTTTGACCCTTGTCATCAAAATGCTCTATGCCTTTCTCAGCACAATGCTCCATGACCCTTGTCATCACAATGCTCCATGCGCTTGTCAGCACAATGCTCCATGACACATGTCATCACAATGAACCATGCGCTTGTCATCACAGTGCTCCACAATTTTCTCATCACAATGCTCCATGCACTTCTCATCAAAATGCTCTCTCACCACTGATATCACAATGCTACATCAGTATTTGTCACAGTACTCCCTCATCCCTCTCATCACAATGTTCCATGACTCCTGTCATCACAATGCTACATGCACTTATCATCACAATGTTCGATGACACCTGACATCAAAATGTTCCATGACACATTTCATCAAATTGCTCAATGACCCTGTCATCACAATGCTCCCTGCCTTTCTCATCACAATGCACAACGCACTTGCCATCAAAATGCCCCATGACCTTTGTCATCACAAAGATCCTTGACCCTTGGAATCACAATGCTCCATGAACACTCTCATCACTTTGCTCCATGCCCTTGTCATCACAAAGCTCCATGACACATGTCATCAGAATGTTCCATGGCCTTCTCATCACAATGTTCCATGCCCTTGCCATCACAATGCTCCATTACACCTGTCATAACAATGCCCCATGACCACTGCCATCACGATGTTCCATGGCCTTGTCATCACAAGGCTCCATGACCCTTCTCATCACAATACTCCAAGAAGCCTGTAATCACAATGATCTATGCCCCTTTTCATCTCAATGATCCATGAAACCTGTCATCACAATGCACCATGCCCATCATCATAATGCTTCATGCTGTTGTCATCACAATGAAATCAAAATGCTCCATCACCTCTGTCATAACAATTCTCCAAAACTTTGTGATCACAATATTCCATAACACTGGTCATCACAATGCCCCATGACGCTCGTCATCACAATTATCCATGGTCTTCTCATCACAATGCTCCATGACTTTTGTCATCACAATGCTCAATACACTTGTCATGAAATTGCTCCCTGACACTTCTTGTCTGTATGCTCCTTGAACCCTGTCATGACAAGGCTCCAAGCCTTTTTCATCACAATGATCCATGCCTTTTTCATCACAATGCTCCATGCCATTGTCATCAAAATACTCCATAAGCTTGTCATCAGAATGTTCGATGACCCTTGTCATCACAAATCTCCATGCACTTGTCAGCAAAATGCTCCCTGACCCTTGTCATGACAATGCTCCAAGCCATATTCATCACAATGCTCAATTATCTTTGACAGCAGAATCCTACATGACAATTGGCATCACAATTCTCCATGCCCTTGTCATCACAATGCCCCATTCCAAATGTCATCGCAGTAATCCATGAAACATATTAGACCAATGTTCCATGCCCTTGTCATCACAATGCTCCATGCCATTGTCATCACAATGCTCCATGCCATTGTCAACAAAATACTCCACAAGCTTGTCATCAGAATGCTCCATGACCCTTGTCATCACAATTCTCCATGCACTTGTCAGCACAATGCTGCCTGACCCTTGTCATCACAATGCTCCAAGCCCTTGTCATCACAATGATCCATTACCTTTGTCATCAGAATCCTCTATGACACTTAGCATCACAATTCTCCATGCCATTGTCATTACAATGGGCCATTACTTATGTCATCACAGTGCTCCCTGACACCTCTCTTCACAATACTGCATGACATGGTCATCACAATGCTCCATGCCCTTGTTATCACAATGTTCCAAGTCCCCTGTTATCAGAATGCTCCAGACCCCTTTTCATCAGTATTCTCCTTGAGACTTGTCATCACAAGCCTCCATGGTTTTCTCATCACAATGCTCCAGGACATGTCATCACAATGCTTCACGACATTGTCATGAAAATTCTCCATGGCCCTTATCAACATAATGCTCCATGCCCTAATCATCACAATGCTCCATTATATTTGTCATCACATCCTCCATTACAATTGGCATCACAATGCTCCATGCTATTGTCATCGCAATGGACCATGACATAGGTCATCACAATGCTCCCTGACACCTGTCTTCACAATACTCCATGCCCTTGTCTTCACAATGCTCCATGCCCTTGTCATCACAATGCACCATGTCCACTGTCATCACAATAATCTATGAAACATGTCAGACCTATGCTCCATGCCCCTGTCATCACAATGCTCCATGCCTTTGTCATCACAATGCTCCATGATCCCTGTAATCACAATGCTCCGTGATTCCAGTCATCACTATGCTTCATAACGTTTGTCATCACAACGGTCCATGCCCGCATCATCACAAGGCTCTGTGACCTTTGTAACCACAATGCTCCATGAACATTTCATCACAATGCCCCGTGACCCTTGTCATCACAATACTCCATGCCTTTGTAAGAACATTGCTCCATGAACCTTGTCATCACAATGTGCCATGTGCTTTTCATCACAATGATCCACAACCTTGTCATCGCTATGCTCCATAAACCTTGTAATCACAATTCTCCATGCACTTCTCATCCAAATGCTCTCTCACATGAGATATCACAATGTTCCATCACTAGTCATCACAATCCTCCCTCACCCCTGTTATCACAATGTTCCATGACCCCTGTCATCACAATGCTACATCCCCTTATCAGCACAATGTTCCTTGACCCCTGACATCACAATATTCCATAACCCCTGTCATCAAAATGCTCCATGACCCATTTCATCCCAAAGCTCCATGATCACTGGCATCACAATGTTCTATAAACCCTGTCATCAAAATGTTCCATTACACTTTTCATCAAATTGCTGCATGACCCTGTCATCAAAATGCTCCCTGCCCTTCTCATCACAATGCACCACACACTTCTCATCAAAATGCTCCATGACCTTTGTCATCACAAAACTCCATGACCCTTGGCATCACAATGCTCCATGTCATTGTCATCACAATGCTCCATGAACCCTCTCATCACATTGCTCAATGCCTTTGTCATCACAAAGCTCCATGACACTTGTCATCACAGTGCTCGATGCCATTCTCATCAAAATTCTCCATGCCTTTGTCATTACAAAACTCCATGACCCATGTATCACAGTGTACCGTGCCCTTGTCATCACAATGCTCCATGCCCAGTCTCATCACAATAATCCACGAAACATTTCAGACCAATGCTCAATGCCCTTCTCATCACAATGCTCCATTACCACTGTCATAACAATGCTCTATGGCCCCTGCCATCACAATGTTTCAGGGCATTGTCATCACAAGGCTCCATGACCCTTGTCATCACAATGCTCCAAGACCCCTGTAATCACAATGCTCCATGCCCTTGTCATCACAAATCTCCATGACGCATGCCATCAGAAAGTTCTATGGCTTTCTCCTCACAGTGCTCCATGCCCTTGTCATCACAATGCTCCAAGACCCCTGTAATCACAATGCTCCATGCCCCTTTTCATCAGAATGCTCCATGAGACTTGTCATCACAAGTCTCCATCGTCATCTCATCACAATACTTCAGGACCTTGTCATCACAATGCTCCATGACACCTGTCATCACAATACTCCATGAATATTTTCACACCAATGCTCCATTACCTTCTCATCATAATGCTCCATGACCAGTATCATCACAATGCTCCATGACCACTGTCATCAAAATGCGCCATTCCAACTCTCATCACAATAATCCATGAAACTTATTATACCAATGCTCCATGCCCTTGTCATCACAATGTTCCATGCCCTTGCTATCACAATGTTCCAAGACCCCTGTAATCAGAATGCTCCATGCCCCTTTTCATCAGTTTGCTCCATGAGACCTGTCATCACAATGCTCCATGGTTTTCTCATCACAATGCTCAAGGACATTGTCATCACAATGCTTCACGACATTGTCATGAAAATTCTCAAAGCCCCTTGTCATCATAATGCTCCAAGCCCTAGTCATCACAATGCTCCATCATATTTGTCATCACAATCCTCCATTATATTTGGCATCACAATGCACCATGCCATTGTCATCGAAATGAACAATGACATATGTCATCAAAATGCTCCCTGACACCTGTCTTCACAATACTCCATGACTTTGTCATCACAATGCTCCATGCCCTTGTCATCACAATGCTCCATGAACCCTGTCAACACAATGCTCCGTGACTCCAGTCATCACAATGCTTCATAACGTTTGTCATCACAACGGTCCTTGCCTGCGTCATCACAAGTCTCTGTGACATTTGTAACCACAGTGCTCCATGAACATTTCAACACAGTGCTCCGTGACATTTGTCATCACAATGCTCCATGCCTTTGTCAGAAAAATGCTCAATGACCCTTGTCATCAAAACGTGCCACGGGCTTTCCATCACAATGATCCACAACCCTGTAATCGCTATGCTCTTTAAAACTTGTAATCACAATGCTCCATGCACTTCTCATCCAAATGCTCTCTCACCTGAGATATAACCATGTTCCCTCACTAGTCATCACAATCCTCCCTCAACCCTGTAATCAAAATGTTCCATGACCACTGTCATCACCATGTTCCATTCCCTTGTCATCACAATGTTCCATGACCACTGTCATCACAATACTCCATGAACATTTTCAGCCAAATACTCCATGACCTTCTCATCACAATGCTCCATGACAAATATCATCACAATACTCCATGACCACTGTCATCACAACAATCCATGACACCCGACAACACAATGATCAGGGACTCTTGTCATTACAATGCCCCATTCCCTAGTCATCACAATGCTCCATGACCCCTGTCATCACAATACTCCATGAACATTTTCAGCCCAGTGCTCCATGACCCTTGGCATCACAATGATCCATGCCCTTGTCATCCCAATTCTCCATGACCCCTGTATTCACAATGCTCCGTGACGCTTGTCATCACAGTGCTCCATGACAACTGGCATCACAATGCTTCATGCCTTTGTCAGCAGAATGCTACATGACCTTGTTATTACAATGCTCTATGCGCTTGTCATCACAATACTCCATTACCATTATCATCACAATCCTCCATGAACTTTGGGATCACATTGCTTCATGCCCTTGTCATCACAATGTTCCATGCTCCTTGAAATCAAAATGATCCATGACCTCTGTCATCACAATGCTCCAAAACCTTGTGATCACAATGTTCCATAGCACTTGTCATCACAAGGATTCCATGATGCCTGTCATGACAATAATCCATGCCCTTTTCATCACAATGTTCCATGACTTTTGTCATCACAATTCTCAATACATTGTCATCACAATGCTCCCTGACATTTGTCGTCAGAATGCTCCTTGAACCCTGTCACGAAAAGTCTCCATGCCATTTTCATCACAATGCCCCATGCCGTTTTCATCACAATGCTCCATGCCATTGTCATCAAAATACTCCACAAGCTTGTCAGCAGAATGCTCCATGACCCTTGTCATCACAATTCTCCATGCACTTGTCAGCACAATGCTCCCTGACCCTTGTCATCACAATGCTCCAAGCCATTGTCATCACAATACTCCATTACATTTGTCTTCTGAATCCTCCATGACACTTGGCATCACAATGCTCAGTGCCATTGTCATCACAATGGGCCATAATATATGTCAGCACAATGCTCCCTGACAACTGTCTTCACAATACTGCATCATATGGTCATCACAATGCTCCATGCCCTTGTCATCACAATGCTCCATGCCCTTGTTATCACAATGCTCCATGACCCCTGTCATCACAATGCTCCGTGACTCCAGTCTTCACAATGCTTCATGACCTTTGTCATCACAATGGTCCATGCCCTCATCATCAACAGTCTCTGTGACCTTTTTAACCACAATGCTCCATGAACTTTTCTTCACATTGCTCTTTATCCCCTGTCATCACAATGCTCTATGCCTTTCTCAGCACAATGCTCCCTGACGTATGTCATCAGAATGCTCCATGGCCTTCTCCTCACAGTGCTCCATGCCCTGGTCATCACAATGCTCCAAGACCCCTGTAATCACAATGCTCCATGCCCCTTTTCATCAGAATGCTCCATGAGATTTGTCATCACAAGTCTCCATGGTCATCTCATCACAATGCTCCAGGACCTTGTCATCACAATGCTCCATGCCCCTTTTCATCAGAATGCTCCGTGAGAGTTCTCATTACAAGTCTCCATGGTCATCTCATCACAAAGATCCAGGATATTGTCATCACCATTCTCCATTCCATTGTCATCACAATGCTCCATGACCCCTGTCATCACAATAATCCATTAACATATTCAGCCCAATGCTCCACGACCTACACATCACAATACTCCATGGCCAATATCTTCACAATGCTCCATGACCACTGTCATCACAACACTCCATGACTCCTGACAACACAATGATCCAGGACTCTTGTCATCACAGTGCTCCATTCCCTACTCATCACTATGCTCCATGACCCATGTCATCACAACACTCCATGAACATTTTCAGCCCAGTACTCCATGACACTTGTCATTACAATGATCCATGCCCTTGTTATCCCAATGCTCCATGACACTTGTATTAACAATGGACCATGACGCTTGTCATCACAGTGCTCCATGACACATGTCATCACAATGCTCCATGCCTTTGTCAGCAAAATGCTACATGACCTTGTCATTACAATGCTCTATGCACTTGTCATCACAATACTCCATTTCCATTGTCATCACAATCCTCCATGAACCTTGGGATCACATTGCTTCATGCCCTTGTCATCACAATGCTCCATGCTCCTTTAAATCAATATGATCCATGACCTCTGTCATCACAATGCAACAAAGCCTTGTGATCACAATCTTCCATAACACTTGTCATCACAACGCTCCATGAGGCCTGTCATCACAATACTCCATGCACTTTTCATCACAATGCTACATAACCTTTGTCATCACAATTCTCAATATACATGTCAACACAATGCTCCCTGACATTGTCATCAGAATGCTCCTTGAAACCTGCCAAGAAAAGGCTCCATGCCTTTTTCTTCACAATGCCCCATGCCATTTTCTTCCCAATGCTCCATACCATTGTCATCAAAATACTCCACAAGCTTGTCATCAGAATGCTCCATGACCCTTGTCATCACAATTCTCCATGCAATTGTCAGCACAATGCTCCCTGTCCCATGTCATCACAATCCTCCTTGACTCCAGTCATCACAATGCTTCATGACCTTTGTCATCACAATGGTCCATGCCCTCGTCATCAACAGTCTCTGTGACCATTTTAACCACAATGCCCCATGAACTTTTCATACAATGCTCTTTGACCCTTGTCATCACAATGCTCTATGCCTTTCTCAGCACAATGCTCCATGACCCTTGTCATCACAATGCTCCTTGCGCTTGTCAGCACAATGCTCCATGACACATGTCATCACAATGCACCATGCGCTTGTCATCACAGTGCTCTACAATCTTGTCATCACAATGCTCCATATACATTGTCATCATAATCCTCCATGCACTTCTAATCAAAATGCTCTCTCACCACTGATATCACAGTGCTACATCACTATTTGTCACAATACTCCCTCCCACCTGTCATCACAATATTCCATGACTCCTGTCATCACAATGCTACATGCACTTATCATCAAAATGTTCGATGACCCCTGACATCACAATGTTCCATAACACCTGTCATCAAAATGTTCCATGAAAATTTTCAACAAATTGCTCCATAAACCTGTCATCACAATTCTCCCTGCCCTCCTCATCACAATGCACAATGCCCTTGCCATCAAAATGCTCCATGACCTTTGTCATCTCAAAGAGCCCTGACCCATGGCATCACAATGCTCCATGTCATTGTCATCACAATGCTCGATGACACATGTCATCAGAATGCTACATGGCCTCCTCATCACAATGATCCATGCCCTTGCCATCACAATGCTCCATTACCCCTCTCATAACAATGCTCCATGCCCCTGCCATCACGATATTCCATGGCCTTGTCATCACAAGGCTCCATGACCCTTCTCATCACAACACTCCAAGAACACTGTAATCACAATGCTCCATGCCCTTTTTCATCTCAATGATCCATTAACCCTGTCATCACAATGCACCATGCCTATCATCATAATGCTTCATGCTCTTGTCATCACAATGAAATCAAAATGCACCATGACCTCTGTCATAACAGTGCTCCAATCCCTTGTGATCACAATATTCCATAACACTTGTCATCACAATGCCCCTTGATGCTCGTCATCAAAATTATCCTTGGTCTTCTAATCACAATTCTCCATGACCTTTGTCATCACAATGCTCAATACACTTGTCATCAAAATGCTCCCTGACACTTGTTGTCTGTATGCTCCTTGAACTCTGTCATGACAAGGCTCCATGTCTTTTTCATCACAATGATCCATGCCCTTTTCATCACAATGCTCCAAGACCCATGTAATCAAAATGCTCCATTCTCTTGTCATCACAAATCTCAATGACGCATGCCATCAGAATGCTCCTTGGTCTTCTCCTCACAATGTTCCATGCCCTTGTCATCACAATGTACCATGACCCCTGTAATCACAATGCTCCATGCCCCTTTTCATCAGTATGCTCCATGAGACTTGTCATCACAAGGCTCCATAGCTTTGTCATCACAATGCTCCAGGATCTTTTCATCACAATGCTTCACGACCTTGTCATGAAAATTCTCAATGGCCCTTGTCATCATAATGCTGCAAGCCCTAATCATCATAATGCTCCATTATATTTGTCATCACAATCCTCCATTACAATTGGCATCACAATGCTCCATGCCATTGTCATCGCAATGGACCATGACATATGTCATCACAATGCTCCCTGACATCTCTCTTCACAATTTTCCATGACCTTCTCATCACAATGCTCCATGCCCTTGTCATCACAATGCACCATGCCCATGGTCATCAAAATAATCTATGAAATTTTTCAGACCAATGCTCCATTCCGCTGTCATCACAATGCTCCATGCACTTGTCATCACAATGCTCCATGACCCCTGTCCTCCCAATGCTCTGTGACTCCAGTCATCACAATGCTTCATAACGTTTGTCATCACAATGGTCCATGTCCACGTCATCACAAGGCTCTGTGACATTTGTAACCACAATGCTCCATGAACATTTCCTCACCATTCTCTGGGACCCTTGTCATCACAATGTTCCATTTCTTTGTCAAAACAATGCTCCATGACCATTGTCATCACAATATGCCACGCACATTTCATCACAACTGTCCACAACCTTATGATTGCAATGCTCCATAAATTTTGTTATCACAATGGTCCATGAACTTCTCATCAAAATGCTCTCTCACCATAGATATCACGATGTTCCATCACTAGTCATCACAATACACCCTCACCCCTGGAATCACAATGTTCCATGACCCTGTCATCACCATGCTACATCCCTTTATCATCACAATATTGCATAACCCCTGACATAACAATGTTCCATAACCCCTGTCATCAAAATGCTCCATGACCCTTTTTATCCCAAAGCTCCAAGAACCCTGACATCACAATGTTCTATAACCCATGCCATCAAAATATTCCATTACACTTTTTATCAAATTGCTGCATGACCCGGTCATCAAAATGCTCCCTGCACTTCTCATCACAATGCACCATTCCCTTGTCATCAAAATGCTCCATGACTTGTCATCACAAAGCTCCATGACACATGGCATCACAATGCTCCATGTCATTGTCATCACAATGCTCGATGAACCCTCTCATCACATTGCTCCATGCCCTTGTCATCAGAAAGCTCCATGACACTTGTCATCACAATGCTCGATGCATTTCTCATCACAATGCTCCATGCCCTAGTCATTAAAATCCTGCATGACCCATGTATCACAGTGTTCCGTGCCTATGTAATCACAATGCTCCATGCCCTTCTCATCACAATGCTCCATGACACCTGCCATCACAATGTTCCACGGACTTGTAATCACAAGGCTCCATGACACTTGTCATCACAATGATCCAAGACCCCTGTAATCACAATGCTCCATGCCCTTGTCATCACAAAGCTCCATGACACATGTCATCAGAATGTTCCATGGATTTCTCATCACAATGCTCCATGCCCTTGTCATCACAATGCTCAAGACCCCTGTAATCACAATGCTCCATTTCCCTTTTCATCTCAATGCTCCATGAACCCTGTCATCACAATGCATCATGCCCATCATCATAATGCTTCCGGCTATTGTCAGCACAATGAAATCAAAATTCTCCATGACCTATGTCATCACAATTCTCCATGTCCCCTGTCATCACAATACTTCATGAATATTTTCAGCCCAATGCTCCATGATACTTGTCATCACAATGATGCATGCCCTTTTCAGTCCAATGCTCCATGACCCCTGTGTGCACAATCCTCCGTGATGCTTGTCATCACAATGCTCCATGACACCTGTCATCACAATGCTAGATGACTTTGTCAGCAAAAGGCTAAATGACCTTGTAATTACAATGCTCTATGCGCTTGTCATCACAATACTCCATTACCATTGTCATCACAATCCTCCATGAACCTTGGGATCATATTGCTTTATGCCCTTGTCATCACAATGTTCCATGCTCCTTGATATAAAAATGCTCCATGAACCCTGTCATCAAAATGCACCATGACCATCATCATAATGCTTCAGGCTATTGTCATCACAATGAAATCAAAATATTCGATGATCTATCTCATCACAATGCTCCAAATCCGTGTGATCACAATGTTCCAAAACACTTATCATCACAACGCCCCATGAAGCTCATCATCACAGTTATCCATGGTCTTCTCATCACAGTGCTCCATGACCTTTGTCATCACAATGCTCTATACACATGTCATCACAATGCTCCCTGACACTTCTCATCAGTATGCTCCTGGAACCCTGTCATGACAAGGCTCCATACCATTTTCATAACGATGATCCATGCCAATTGCATCACAATGCTCCAAGACACCAGTAATCACAATGCTCCATGCCCTTGTCATCACAATGCTCCAATACCCCTGTAATCACAATACTCCATGCCCCTTTTCATCAGAATGCTCCATGAGACTTCTTATTACGAGGCTCCAAGGTCTCCTCATCACAGTGCTCCAGGAAACTTTCATCACAGTGCTCCATTCCCTTGTCATCACAATGCTCCATGTCCACTGTAATCACAATGCTCCATGCCCCTTTTCATTAGAATGCTCCATGAGACTTGTCATCACAAGTCTCCATGGTCATCTCATAACAATGCTCCAGGACATTGTCATCACCATGCTCTATTCCCTTGTCATCACAATGCTCCATGACCCCTGTCATAACAATACTCCATTAATATTTTCAGCCCAATGAACCATGACCTTCTCATCACAATGCTCCATGACCAATATCATCACAATGCTCCATGACCACTGTCATCACAACCACCCATAACACCTGACAACACAATGATCCGGGACTCTTGTCATCAAAATGCTCCATGCCCTTGTCATCACAATGCACCATGTCCACTGTCATCACAATAATCTATGAAACTTGTCAGACCAATGCTCCATTCCCCTGTCATCACAATGCTCCATGCCCTTGTTATCACAATGCTCCATGACCCCTGTTATCACAATGCTCCGTGACTCCAGTCATCACAATGTTCTATAACCCCTGTCATCAAAATGCTCCATGACTTTTTCATCCCAAAGCTCCATGATCCCTGGCATCACAATGTTCTATAACCCCTGTCATCAAAATGTTCCATTACACTTTTCATCAAATTGCTGCATGACCCTGTCATCAAAATACTCCCTGCCCTTCTCATCACAATGCACCACACGCTTGTCATCAAAATGCTCCATGACATTTGACATCACAAAGCTCCATGACCCTTGGCATCACAATGCTCCATGTCATTGTCATCACAATGCTCCATGAACCCTCTCATCACATTGCTCCATGCCCTTTTCATCACAAAGCTCCATGACACTTGTCATCACAATGCTCGATGCCCTTCTCATCACAATGCTCCACGCCCTGGTAATTACAATCTTCCATGACCCATGTATCACAGTGTTCCGTGCCCTTGTCATCACAATGCTCCATGCCCACTCTCATCACAATAATCCATGAAACATTTCAGACCAATGCTCAATGCCATTCTGATTACAATGCTCCATTACTTCTGTCATAACTATGCTCCATGACCGCTGCCATCACAATGTTCCACGGCCTTGTCATCAAAAGGCTACATGACCCTTGTCATCACAATGCTCCAAAACCCTGTAATCACAATGCTCCATGCCCTTGTCATCACAAAGCTCCATGACGCATGGCATCAGAATGTTCCATGGCCTTCTCCTCACAATGTTCCATGCCCTTGTCATCACAGTGCTCCAAGACCCCTGTAATCACAAAGCTCCTTGCCCCTTTTCGTCAGAATGCTCCATGAGACTTGTCATCACAAGTCTCCATCGTCATCTCATCACAATGCTCCAGGACCTTGTCATCACCATGCTCCATTCCCTTGTCATCACAATGCTCCTTGACACCTGTCATCACAATACTCTATGAACATTTTCAACCCAATGCTCCATGACTGTCTTATCACAATGCTCCATGAGCAGTATCATCACAATGCTCCATGACCACTGTCATCACAATGCGCCATTCCAACTGTCATCACAATAATGCATGAAACTTATTAGACCAATGCTCCATGTCCTTGTCATCACAGTGCTCCATGCCCTTGCTATCACAATGTTCCAAGACCCCTGTAATCAGAATGCTCCATGCCCCTTTTCATCAGTATGCTCCATGAGACCTGTCATCACAAGGCTCCATGCCTTTTTCATCACAATGCCCCATGCCGTTTTCATCACAATGCTCCATGCCATTGTCATCAAAATACTCCACAAGCTTGTCACCAGAATGCTCCATGACCCTTGTCATCACAATTCTCCATGCACTTGTTAACACAATGATCCTTGAACCTTGTCATCACAATGCTCCAAGCCATTGTCATCACAATGCTCTATTAACTTTGTCATCAGAATCCTCCATGACACTTGGCATCACAATGCTCCATGCCATCGTCATCACATTGGGCCATTACATATGTCATCACAATGCTCCCTGACACCTGTCTTCACAATACTGCATGACCTGGTCATCACAATGCTCCATGCCCTTGTCATCACAATGCGCCATTCCAACTGTCATCGCAATAATCCATGAAACTTATTAGACCAATGCTCCATGCCCTTGTCATCACAATGCTCCACGACCACGGTAAACACAATGTTCCATGCCCCTTTTCATCTCAATGCTCCATGATCCCTGTCATCACAGTGCACCATGCCCATCATCATAATGCTTCAGGCTATTGTCATCACAATGAAATCAATATTCTCCATGACCTCTGTCATCATAATGCTCCAAACCCTTGTGATCACAATGTTCCATAACACTTATCATCACAACACACCATGACACTCATCATGACAGTTATCCATGGTCTTCTCATCACAATGCTCCATGACCTTTGTCATCACAATGCTCAATACACTTGTTCTCACAATGCTCCCTGACCCTTGTCTTCAGTATACTCCATTAACCCTGTCATGACAAGTCTCCATGACTTTTTCATCACAATGATCCCTGCCCTTTTCATCACAATGCTCCAAGACACCTGAAATCACAATGCTGCAAGCCCTTGTCATCACAAAGCTCCATGCCCCTTTTCATCAGAATGCTCCATGAGATTTCTTATTACGAGGCTACATGGTCTCCGCATCACAGTGCTCCAGGAACCTTTCATCACAGTGCTCCATTCCCTTGTCATCACAATGCTCCATGACCCCTGTCCTCACAATACTTCCTGAACATTTTCACGCCAATTCTCCAGGAACTTCTCATCACAATGCTTCATGATCCCTATCATCACAATGCTCCATGACCACTGTCATCACAATGCTCCATGACCCCTGACAACACAGTGATCCGGGACTCTAGTCATCACAATGCTCCATTCCCTAGTCATCACAATGCTCCATTAATATTTTCCGCCCAATGCTCCATGACACTTGTCATCACAATGATCCATGACCTTGACTTCCCAATGCTCCATGACCCCTGTAATCACAATGACCCGTGATGCTTCTCATCAAAGTGCTCTATGACCCTTATCATCACAATGCTCCATGCCTGTGTCAGCAAAATGCTACATGACCTTGCCATCAAAATGCTCCATTTGCTTGTCATCACAATACTCCCTTAGCATTGTCATCACAATCATCCATGAACCTTGGGATCACATTGCTTCATGCCCTTGTCATCACAATGCTCCATGCTCCTTGAAAACAAAATGATCCATGACTTCTATCATCACAATGCTCCAAACCCTTGTGATCACAATGTTCCATAACACTTGTCATCACAACGCTCCATGATGCCTGTCATCACAATACTCTATGCCCTTTTCGTCAAAATATTCCATGATCTTTTTCATCACAATTATCAATACACATGTCATCACAATGTTCCCTGACACTTGTCATCAGAATGCTCCTTGAAACCTGTCATGAAATGGCTTCATGCCTTTTTCATCACAATGCCCCATGCCCTTTTCATCACAATGTTCCAAGCCATTGTCGTCACAATACTCCACAAGCTTGTCATCAGAATGCTCCATGACACTTGTCATCACATTTCTCCATGGCCACTGTCACCACAATGCTCCATACCCCTTGTCATTACTGTGCTCCATGACGCGCGTCATCACAATTATCCATGGCCTTCTCATCAAAATGCTCGACGCCATTGTCATCAAAATGCTCCATGACCCATGTAATCACAATGCTCCATGCCCTTGTCATCACAAAGCTCCATTTCTTTGTCAGAACAATGCTCAATGAACATAGTCATCACAATGTGCCACACGCATTTCATCACAACGGTCCACAACCTTGTCATTGCTATGCTTCATAAACCTTGTAATCACAATGGTCCATGCACTTCTCATCAAAATGCTCTCTCACCAGAGATATCACAATGTTCCATCTCTAGTCATCACAATACTCCCTCATCCCTGTAATCACAATGTTCCAGGACCCTGTCATCACAATGCTACATACACTTATCTGCAAAATGTTCCATGACCCCTGACATCACAATGTTCCATAACCCCTGTCATCAAAATGCTCCATGACCCTTTTCATCCCAAAGCTCCAAGACACCTGACATCACAATGTTCTATAACCCCTGCCATCAAAATGTTCCTTTACAATTTTTATCAAATTGCTGCATGACCTGGTCATCAAAATGCTCCCTGCATTTCTCAGCACAATGCACCATGCCCTTGTCCTCAAAATGCTCCATGACTTGTCATCACAAAGCTCCATGACCTTTGGCATCACAATGCTCCATGTCATTGTCATCACAATGCTCCATGAACCCTCTCATCATATTGCTCCATGCACTTGTCATCACAAAGCTCCATGACACTTGTCATCACAATGCTCGATGCCCTTCTCATCACAATGCTCCATGCCCTTGTCATTACAATCCTGCATGACCCATGTATCACAGTGTCCCGTGCCCTTGTCATCAAAATGCTCAATGCCCACTCTCATCACAATAATCCATGAAACATTTCAGACCAAAGTTACATGCTCTTCTCATCAAAATGCTCCATTACACCTGTCATAAAAATGCACCATGACCCTTGCCATCAAAATGTTCCACGGCCTAGTCATCACAAGGTTCCATGACATTTGTCATCACAATGCTCCAGACACCTGAAAACACAATGCTCCATGCCCTTGTCATCACAAAGCTCCATGACGCATCTCATCAGAAAGTTCCATGGCCTTCTCATCACAGTGCTCCATGCCCTTGTCATCACAATGCTCCAAGACCCTTGTAATCACAATGCTCCATGCCCCTTTTCATCTCAATGCTCCATGAACACTGTCATCACAATGCACCATTCCCATCATCATAATGCTACAGGCTATTGTCATCACAATGAAATCAATATTCTCCATGACATCTGTCATCATAATGTTCCAAACCCTTGTGATCACAAGGTTCCATAACACTTATCATCACAACACCCCATGACGCTCATCATCACAATTATCCATGGTCTTCTCATCACAGTGCTCCATGATCTTTGTCATCACAATGCTCAATACACTTGTCATCACAATGCTTCCTGACACTTGTCGTCAGAATGCTCCATGAACCCTGTCATGACAAGGCTCCATGCCTTTTTCATAACAATGATCCATGCACTTTTCATCACAATGCTCCAAGATCCCTGTAATCACAAATGCTCCATGCTCTTGTCATCACAATACTCCATGACGCACGTCATCAGAATGCTCCATGGCCTTTTCATCACAATGCTCCATGCCCTAGTCATCACAGTGCTCCAAGACACCTGTAATCACAATGCTCCATGCTCCTTTTCATCAGAATGCTCCATGAGACTTCTCATCAGAAGTCTCCATGGTCTTCTCATCACAATGGCCCAGGACCTTGTCATCACCATGCTCCATTCCGTTGTCATCAAAATGCTCCATGACACATGTCATCACAATGCTCCATGCCCTTGTCATCAAAAAGCTCCATGACACATGTCATCAGAATGCTTCATGGCCTTCTCATCACAATGCTCCATGCTCTTGTCATCAAAATGCTCCAAGACCCCTGTAATCACAATGCTCTATGCCCCTTTTCATCAGAATGCTCCATGAGACTTATCATCAGAAGTCTCCATGGTCTTCTCATCACAATGCTCTAGGACCTTGTCATCACCATGCTCCATTCCCTTGTCATCACAAAGCTCCATGACACCTGTCTTCACAATAATCCATGAACATTTTCAGCCCAATGCTCCACGACCTACACATCACAATGCTCCATGGCCAATATCATCACAATGCTCCATGACCACAGTCATCACAACACTCCATGACACCTGACAACACAATGATCCGGGACTCTTGTCATCACAATGTTCCATTCCCTAGTCATCAAAATGCTCCATGAACCCTGTCATCACAACACTCCATGAACATTTTCAGCCCAGTGCTCCATGACCCTTGTCATCACAATGATCCATGCCCTTGTCTTGCCAATGCTCCATGACCCCTGTATTCACAATGCTCCGTGACGCTTGTCATCACAGTGCTCCATTACACATGTCATCACAATATTCCATGCCTTTGTCAGCAAAATGCTACATGACCTTGTCATCACAATGCTCTATGCGCTTGTCATCACAATACTCCATTTCCATTGTCATCACAATCCTCCATGAAACTCAGGATCACATTGCTTCATGCCCTTGTCATCACAATGCTCCATGCTCCTTGAAATCAAAATGATCCATGACCTCTGTCATCACAATGCTCCAAATCATTGTGATCACAGTGTTCCATAACACTTGTCATCACAACGCTCCATGATGCTTGTCATCACAATACTCCATGCCCTTTTCATCACAATGCTCCATGATCTTTGTCATCACAATTCTCAATACATTGTCATCACAATGCTCCCTGACATTTGTCATCAGAATGCTCATTGAACCCTGTCACGAAAAGTCTCCATGCCTTTTTCATCACAAAGCCCCATGCGGTATTCATCACAATGCTCCATGCCATTGTCATCAAAATACTCCACAAGCTTGTCACCAGAATGCTCCATGACCCTTGTCATCACCATTCTCCATGCACTTGTCAGCACAATGCCCCCTGACCCTTGTCATCACAATGCTCAAAGCCATTGTCATCACAATGCTCCATTACCTTTGTCTTCAGAATCCTCCATGACACTTGGCATCACAATTTTCCATGCCATTGTCATCACAATGGGCCATTACATATGTCATCACAATGCTCCCTGACACCTGTCTTCACAATACTGCATGACCTGGTTATCACAATGCTCCATGCCCTTGTCATCACAATGCTCCATGCCCTTGTTATCACAATGCTAAATGACCCCTGTCATCACAATGCTCCGTGACTCCAGTCATCACAATGCTTCATGACCTTTGTCATCACAGTGGTCCATGCCCTCCTCATCAACAGTCTCTGTGACCTTTTTAACCACAATGCTCCATGAATTTTTCTTCACAATGCTCTTTATCCCCTGTCATCACAATGCTCTATGCCTTTCTCAGCACAATGCTGCATGACGTATGTCATTAGAATGCTCCTTGGCTTTCTCCTCACAATGCTCCATGCCCTTGTCATCACAATGCTCCAAGACCCCTGTAATCACAATGCTCCATGCCCCTTTTCCTCAGAATGCTCCATGAGACTTGTCATCACAAGTCTCCTTGTTCATCTCATCACAATGCTCGAGGACCTTGTCATCACAATGCTCCATGACACCTGTCATCACAATGCTCTGTGACTCCAGTCATCACAATGCTTCATAATATTTGTCATCACAATGGTCCATGCCCGCGTCATCACAAGGCTCTGTTACCTTTGTATCCACAATGCTCCATGAACATTTCATCACAATGCTCCGTGACCTTTGTCATCACAATGCTCCATGACTTTGTCAGTAAAATGCTACATGACCATTGTCATCACAATGTGCCACGCGCTTTTCATCCCAACGGTCCAAAAATTAGTCATCACAATGCTCCATAAAAATTGTAATCACAATGCTGCATGTCCTTCTCATCACAATGCTCCATTACCCCTGTCATAACCATGCTCCATGACCCCTGCCATCACAATGTTCCACGGCCTTGTCATCACAAGGCTCCATGACACTTGTCATCACAATGCTCCAAGACGCCTTTAATCACAACGCTCCATGCCGTTGTCATCACCAAGTTCCATGGCACATGTCATCAGATTGTTCCTTGGCCTTCTCATCAAAATGCTCCATGCACTTGTCATTACAATGCTCCAAAACCCCTGTAAACACAGTGCTCCATGCCCCTTTTCAACTCAATGCTCCATGAACCCTGTCATCACAATGCATCATGCTGATCATCATAATGATTCAGGCTATTGTCATCACAATGAAATAAAAATTATCCATGACCTCTGTCATCACACTGCTCCATGACCCCTGTCATCACAACACTCCATGAATATTTTCAGCCCAATGCTCCATGACACTTGTCATCAAAATGATCCATGCACTTGTCATCCCAATGCTTCATGACCCCTGTATTCACAATGCTCCGTGACACTTGTCATCACAATTTTCCATGAAACCTGTCATCACAATGCACCATGCCTTTGTCAGGAAAATTCTACATGACCTTGTCATTACAATGCACTATGCGCTTGTCATCACAATGCTCCAAGACCCCTGTAATCACAGTGCTCCATGCCCCTTTTCATCTCAATGCCCCATGAACTCTGTCATCAAAATGCACCATGCCCATCATCATAATGCTTCAGGCTATTGTCATCACAATGAAATCAAAATTCTCCATGACCTCTGTCATCATAATGCTCCAAACCTGGTGATCACAATGTTCCATAACACTTATAATCACAACACCCCATGACGATCATCATCACTATTATCCATGGCCTTCTCATCACCATGCTCCATGACCTTTTTCATCACAATTCTCAATACACTTGTCATCACAATGCTCCCTGACACTTGTTGTCAGAATGCTCCTTGAACCCTGCAACGAAAAGGCTACATGCCTTTTTCATCACATTGCCCCATGCCATTTTCATCACAATGCTCCATGCCTTTGTCATCAAAATACTCCACAAGCTTGTCATCAGAATGCTCCATGACCCTTGTCATCACAATTCTCCATGCACTTGTCAGCACAGTGCTCCCTGACCCTTGTCATCACAATGCTCCAAGCCATTGTCATCACAATGCTCCATTACCTTTGTCATCAGAATCTTCCATGACACTTGGCATCACAATGCTCCATGCCATTTTCATCACAATGGGCCATTACATATGTCATCACAATGCTCCCTGACACTTCTCTTCACAATAATGCATGACCTGGTCATCACAATGCTCCATGCCCTTGTCATCACAATGTGCCATACCAAATGTCATCGCAATAATCCATGAAACATATTAGAAGAATGCTCCATGCCCTTGTCATCACAATGCTCCATTCCCTTGTTATCACAATGCTCCATGACCCCTGTCATCACCATGCACCGTGACTCCACTCATCACAATGATTCATGACCTTTGTCATCACAATGATCCATTCCCTCATCATCAACAGTCTGTGTGACCTTTTTAACCACAATGCTCCATGAAATTTTCATCACAATGCTCTTTGACCCTTGACATCACAGTGATCTACGCCTTTCTCAGCACAATGCTCCATGCCCTTGTCATCACAATGCTCCATGACCCTGTCATCACAATGCTCCTTGACTCCAGTCATCACAATGCTTCATAACATTTGTCATAACAATGGTCCATTCCCGTGTCATCACAAGGCTTTGTGACCTTTTTAACCACAATGATTCATGAACTTTTCATCACAGTGCTCTTTGACACTTGTCATCACAGTGCTCCATGCCTTTGTAAGAAAAATGCTCCATGACCCTTGTCATCACAATGTGCCATGCGCATTTTATCCCAACGGTCAACAAATTTGTCATCACAATGCTCCATAAAACTTGTAATCACAATGCTCCAAGCCCTTCTGATCACAGTGCTCCATTACACCTGTCATAACAATGCTCCTTGACCCCTGCCATCACAATGTTCCACGGCCTTGTCATCACAAGGCTCAATGACACTTGTCATCACAATGCTCCAAGACACCTGTCATCACAATTCTCCATGCCCTTGTCATCACAAAGCTCCATAACACATGTCATCAGAATGTTCCATAGACTTCTCATCAAAATGCTCCATGCCCTTGTCATCACAATGCTCCAAGACCCCTGTAATCAAAATGCTCCCTGCCCCTTTTCATCTCAATGCTCCATGAACCCTGCCATCACAATGCATCATGCCCATCATCATAATGCTTCCGGCTATTGTCAGCACAATGAAATCAAAATTCTCCATGATCTCTGTCATCACAATGCTCGATGACCCCTGTCATCAAAATACTCCATGAACACTTTCCGCCCAATGCTCTATGACCCTTCTCATCACAATGATCCATGACCCCTGTATTCACAATGCTCCGTGACACATGTCATCACAGTGCTCCATGACACCTGTCATCACAGTGCTCCATGCATTTGTCTGCAAAATTCTACATGATCTTGTCATTACAATGCTCTATGCGCTTGTCATCACAATGCTACAAGACCCCTGTAATCACAATGCTCCATGCCCCTTTTCATCTCAATGCTCCATGAACCCTGTCATCACAATGTCCCACGCCCATCATCATAATGCTTCAGGCTATTGTCATTACAATGAAATCAAAAGTCTCCGTGACCTCTGTCATCATAATGCTCCAAACCCTTGTGATCACAATGTTCCATAACATTTATCATCACCACACCCCATGACGATCATCATCACAATTATCCTTGGTCTTCTGATCCCAATGCTCCCTGATCTTTTTCATCACAATGCTCAATACACTTGTCTTCACAATGCTCCCTGACACTTGTCGTCAGTATGCTCCTTGAACACTATCATGACAAGGCTCCATGCCTTTTTCATCACAATGATCCATGCCCTTTTCATCACAATGCTCCAAGACACCTGTAATCACAATGCTCCATGCACTTGTCATCAAAAGCTCCATGACGCATGTCATCAGAATGCTCCATGGCCTTTTCCTCACTATGCTCCATGGCATTGTCATCAAAATGCTCCATGTACCCTCTCATCACATTGCTCCATGAACTTGTCATTACAATCCGCCATGACCCATGTATCACAGTGTTCCGTGCCCCTGTCATCACAATGCTCCAGTCCACTCTCATCACAATAAAATATGAAATATTTCAAACCAATGCTCAATGCACTTCTCATCACAATGCTCCATTACCTCTGTCATAACAATGCACCACGACCACTGCCATCACAATGTTCCACGGCCTTGTCATGACAAGGCTCCATGACCCTTGTCATCACAATGCTCCAAGAAACATGTAATCAAAATTCTCCATGCCTTTGTCATAACAAAGCTCCATGACGCATGTCATCAGAAGTTTCCATGGCCTTCTCATCACAATGCTCCATGCCCTTGTCATCACAATGCTCCAAGACCCCTGTAATCACAATGCTCCATGCCCCTTTTCATCTCAATGCTCCAAGAACCCTATCATCACAATGCACCATGCCCATCTTCATAATGCTTCAGGCTATTGTCACTACAATGAAATCAAAATTCTCCATGACTTCTGTCATCATAATGCTCCAAACCCTTGTGATCACAATGTTCCATAACACTTATCATCACAACACCCCATGATGATCATCATCACAGTTGTCCATGGTGTTCTCATCACAATGCTCCATGATCATTGTCATCACAATGCTCAGTACACTTGTCATTACAATGCTCCCTGACACCTGTCGTCAGTATGCCCCTTGAACCCTGTGATGACAAGGCTCCATGCCTTTTACATCACAATGATCCATGCCTTTTCATCACAATGCTCCAAGACCCCTGTTATCACAATGCTCCATGCCCTTGTCAAAACAATGCTCCAAGACCCCTGTAATCACAATGCTCCATGCCCTTTTTCATCAGAATGCTCCATGAGACTTGTCATCACACGTCTGCATGGTCATCTCATCACAATGCTCCAGGACCATGTCATCACCATGCTCTATTCCCTTGTCATCACAATGCTCCATGATCCCTGTCATTACAATAATCCATTAACATTTCCAGCCGAATGCTACATGACACTCTCATCACAGTGCTCCATGACCAATATCATCACAATGCTCCATGACCACTGTCATCACAACCATCCATAACACCTGACAACACAATGATCCGGGACACTTGTCATCACAATGCTCCATTCCCTAGTCATCACGATGCTCCATGACCCCTGTCATCACAATAGTCCATGAAACTTGTCATCACAATGATCAATGCCCTTGTCATCCCAATGCTCCATGACCCCTGTATTCACAATGCTCCTTGACGCTTGTCATCACAGTGCTCCATAACAACTGTCATCACAATGCTCCATGCCCTTGTCATCACAAAGCTCCATAACACATGTCATCAGAATGTTCCATGGACTTCTCATCAAAATGCTCCATGCCCTTGTCATCACAATGCTCCAAGACCCCTGTAATCAAAATGCTCCCTGCCCCTTTTCATCTCAATGCTCCATGAACCCTGCCATCACAATGCATCATGCCCATCATCAAAATGCTTCCGGCTATTGTCAGCACAATGAAATCAAAATTCTCCATGATCTCTGTCATCACAATGCTCGATGACCCCTGTCATCAAAATACTCCATGAACACTTTCCACCCAATGCTCTATGACCCTTCTCATCACAATGATCCATGACCCCTGTATTCACAATGCTCCGTGACACATGTCATCACAGTGCTCCATGACACCTGTCATCACAGTGCTCCATGCATTTGTCTGCAAAATTCTACATGATCTTGTCATTACAATGCTCTATGCGCTTGTCATCACAATGCTACAAGACCCCTGTAATCACAATGCTCCATGCCCCTTTTCATCTCAATGCTCCATGAACCCTGTCATCACAATGCCCCACGCCCATCATCATAATGCTTCATGCTATTGTCATTACAATGAAATCAAAAGTCTCCGTGACCTCTGTCATCATAATGCTCCAAACCCTTGTGATCACAATGTTCCATAACATTTATCATCACCACACCCCATGACGATTATCATCACAATTATCCTTGGTCTTCTGATCCCAATGCTCCCTGATCTTTTTCATCACAATGCTCAATACACTTGTCTTCACAATGCTCCCTGACACTTGTCGTCAGTATGCTCCTTGAACACTATCATGACAAGGCTCCATGCCTTTTTCATCACAATGATCCATGCCCTTTTCATCACAATGCTCCAAGACACCTGTAATCACAATGCTCCATGCACTTGTCATCAAAAGCTCCATGACGCATGTCATCAGAATGCTCCATGGCCTTTTCCTCACTATGCTCCATGGCATTGTCATCACAATGCTCCATGTACCCTCTCATCACATTGCTCCATGAACTTGTCATTACAATCCGCCATGACCCATGTATCACAGTGTTCCGTGCCCTTGTCATCACAATGCTCCAGTCCACTCTCATCACAATAAAATATGAAATATTTCAAACCAATGCTCAATGCACTTCACATCACAATGCTCCATTACCTCTGTCATAACAATGCACCACAACCACTGCCATCACAATGTTCCACGGCCTTGTCATGACAAGGCTCCATGACCCTTGTCATCACAATGCTCCAAGAAACATGTAATCAAAATTCTCCATGCCCTTGTCATAACAAAGCTCCATGACGCATGTCATCAGAAGTTTCCATGGCCTTCTCATCACAATGCTCCATGCCCTTGTCATCACAATGCTCCAAGACCCCTGTAATCACAATGCTCCATGCCCCTTTTCATCTCAATGCTCCAAGAACCCTATCATCACAATGCACCATGCCCATCTTCATAATGCTTCAGGCTATTGTCACTACAATGAAATCAAAATTCTCCATGACTTCTGTCATCATAATGCTCCAAACCATTGTGATCACAATGTTCCATAACACTTATCATCACAACACCCCATGACGATCATCATCACAGTTGTCCATGGTGTTCTCATCACAATGCTCCATGATCATTGTCATCACAATGCTCAGTACACTTGTCATTACAATACTCCCTGACACCTGTCGTCAGTATGCCCCTTGAACCCTGTGATGACAAGGCTCCATGCCTTTTACATCACAATGATCCATGCCTTTTCATCACAATGCTCCAAGACCCCTGTTATCACAATGCTCCATGGCCTTGTCAGCACAAAGCTCCATGAAGCATGTCATCAGAATTCTCCATGGCCTTCTCCTCACAATGTTCCATGCCCTTGTCAAAACAGTGCTCCAAGACCCCTGTAATCACAATGCTCCATGCCCTTTTTCATCAGAATGCTCCATGAGACTTGTCATCACAAGTCTGCATGGTCATCTCATCACAATGCTCCAGGACCATGTCATCACCATGCTCTATTCCCTTGTCATCACAATGCTCCATGACCCCTGTCATTACAATAATCCATTAACATTTCCAGCCGAATGCTACATGACACTCTCATCACAATGCTCCATGACCAATATCATCACAATGCTCCATGACCACTGTCATCACAACCATCCATAACACCTGACAACACAATGATCCGGGACACTTGTCATCACAATGCTCCATTCCCTAGTCATCACGATGCTCCATGACCCCTGTCATCACAATAGTCCATGAAACTTGTCATCACAATGATCAATGCCCTTGTCATCCCAATGCTCCATGACCCCTGTATTCACAATGCTCCTTGACGCTTGTCATCACAATGCTCCATGACACCTGTCATCACAATGCTCCATGCCTTTGTCAGCAAAATGCTACATGACATTGTCATTACAATGCTCTATGTGCTTGTCATCACAATACTCCATTATCATTGTCATCACAATCCTCCTTGAACCTTGGGATCACATTGCTTCATGCCCTTGTCATCACAGTGCTCCTTGTGCCTTGAAATCAAAATGATCCATGACTTCTCTCATCACAATGCTCCAAACCCTTGTGATCACAATGTTCCATAACATTTGTCATCACAATGCTCCATGATGCCTGTCATCACAATACTCCATGCCCTTTTCATCACAATGCTCCATGACCTTTTTATCACCATGCTCCATGACCCCTGTCATCACAATGCTCCGTGACTCCAGTCATCACTGTGCTTCATTACCTTTGTCATCACAATGGTCCATGCCCTCGTCATCAACAGTCTCTGTGACAATTTTAACCACAATGCTCCATGAACTTTTCATCAAAATGCTCTTTGACCCTTGTCATCACAATGCTCTATGCCCTTCTCAGCACAATGCTCAATGACCCTTGTCATCACAATGCTCCTTGCGCTTGTCAGCACAATATTCCATGACACATGTCATCACAATGCACCATGCGCTTATCATCACAGTGCTCCACAATCTTGTCATCACAATGCTCCATAAAATTTGTCATCACAATGCTCCAAGCAATTCTCATCAAAATGCTCTCTCAACACTGATATCACAATGCTACATCACTATTTGTCACAATACTCCCTCACCCCTGTCATCACAATGTTCCATGACTCCTGTCATCACAATGCTACATGCACTTATCATCACAATGTTCGATGACCCATGACATCACAATGTTCCATAACACCTGTCATCAAAATGTTCCATGACACTTTTCATCAAATTGCTCCATGACCCTGTCATCACAATGTTCCCTGCCCTCCTCAGCACAATGCACAACTCCCTTGCCATCAAAATGCTCCATGACCATTGTCATCACAAAGATCCATGACCCTTGGCATCACAATGTCCCAAGTCATTGTCATCACAATGCTCCATGAACGCTCTCATCACATTGCTCTATGCCCTTGACTTCACATAGCTCCATGACACATGTCATCAGAATGCTCCATGACCTTCTCATCACAATGCTCCATGCCCTTGCCATCACAATGCTCCATTATCCCTGTCATAACAATGCTCCATGACCCCTGCCATCATGATGTTTCATGGCCTTGTCATCACAAGGCTCCATGACCCTTCTCATCATAATGCTCCAAGAACACTGTAATCACAATGCTCCATGACCCTTCTCATCACAATGCTCCAAGAACACTGTAATCACAATGCTATATGCCACTTTTCATCTCAAAGATCCATGAAACCTGTCATCACAATGCACCATGCCCATCATCATAATGCTTCATGCTATTGTCATAACAATGAAATCAAAATGCTCCATGACCTCTGTCATAACAATGCTCCTAACCCTTGTGATCACAATATTCCATAACACTTGTCATTACAGTGCCCCATGACGCTCGTCATCACAATTATCCATGGTCTTCTCATCACAATGCTCCATGACCTTCGTCATCACAATGCTCAATACACTTGTCATCAAACGGCTCCCTGACACTTTTTGTCTGTATGCTCCTTTTACCCTGCCATGACAAGGCTCCATGCCTTTTTCATCACAGTGATCCATGCCCTTTTCATCACAGTGCTCCAAGACCCATGTAATCACGATGCTCCATGCCCTTGTCATCACAAAGCTCAATGATGCATGCCATCAGAATGCTCCTTGGACTTCTCCTCACAATGCTCCATGCCCTTGTCATCACAAAGTTCCAAGACACCTGTAATCACAATGCTGCATGCCCTTTTTCATCAGTATGCTCCAAGAGACTTGTCATCACATGGCTCCATGGTTTTGTCATCATAATGCTCCAAGCCCTAGTCATCACAATGCTCCATTATATTTGTCATCACAGTCCTCCATTGCATTTGCCATCACAATGCTCCCTGCCATTGTCATCTCAATGGACCATGCCATATGTCATCCCAATGCTCCATGACCCCTGTATTCACAATGATCCGTGATGCTTGTCATCACAGTGCTCCATGACACCTGTCATCACAATGATCCATGCCCTTGTCATCCCAATGCTCCATGACCACTGTCATCACAATACTCCATGAACATTTTCAGCCCAATGCTCCATGACCTTCTCATCACAATGCTCCATGACCAATATCATCACAATGCTCCATGACCACAGTCATCACAACACTCCATGACACCTGACAACACAATGATCCGGGACTCTTGTCATCACAATGCTCCTTTCCCTAGTCATCACAATGCACAATGACCCCTGTCATCACAATTCTCCATGAACATTTTCAGCCCAATGCTCCATGACTCTTGTCATCACAATGATCCATGCCCTTGTTATCCCAATGCTCCATGACCCCTGTATTCACAATGCTCCGTGACGCTTGTCATCACACTGCTCCATGACACCTGTCATCAAAATGTTCCATGCCTTTGTCAGCAAAATGCTACATGACCTTGTCATTACAATGCTCTATGCGCTTGTCATCACAATACTCCATTACCATTGTCATCACAATCCTCCATGAATATTTTGGTCACATTGCTTCATGCCCTTGTCATCACAGTGCTCCATGCTCTTTGAAATCGAAATGATGCATGACCTCTGTCATCACAATGCTCCAAACCATTGTGATCACAATGTTCCATAACACTTGTGATCACAACTCTCCATGATGACTGTCATCACAATACTCCATGCCATTTTCATCACAATGCTCCATGACAATTGTCATCACAATTCTCAATACACTTGTCATCACAATGCTCCCTGACCATTTTCATCACAATGCTCCAAGCCATTGTCATCACAATGCTCCATTACCTTTGTCATCAGAATCCACCATGACACTTGGCATCACAATGCGCTATGCCACTGTCATCACAATGGGCCATTACATATCTCATCACAATGCTCCCTGACACCTGTCTTCACAATACTGCATGACGTGGTCCTCACAATGCTCCATGACCTTGTCATCACAATGTGCCATTCCAACTGTCATCACAATAATCCATGAAACATTTCAGACCAAAGCTCAATGCCCTTCTCATCACAATGCTCCATTATCTCTGTCATAACAATGCTCCATGACCCCTGCCATCACAATGTTCCACGGCCTTGTCATCACAAGGCTCCATGACCCTTGTCATCACAAAGCTCCAAAACCCCTGTAAACACAATGCTCCATGCCCTTGTCATCACAAAGCTCCATGACGCATGTCATCAGAATGTTCCATGGCCTTCTCCTCACAATTCTACATGCCCTTGTCATCACAATGCTCCAAGACCCCTGTAATCACAATGCTCCATGCCCCTTATCATCAGAATGCTCCATGAGACTTGTCATCACAAGTCTCCATGGTCTTCTCATCACAATGCTCCAGGACCTTGTCATCACCATGCTCCATTCCCTTGTCATCACAATGCTCCATGACCCCTGTCATCACAATACTCCTTGAATATTTTCAGCCCAATGCTCCATGACCTTCTCATCACAATGCTCCAAGACAAATATCATCACAAATCTCCATGACCACTGTCATCACAACACTCCATGACACCAGACAACACAATGATCCGGGACCCTTGTCATCACAATGCTCCATGCCTTTGTCAGAACAATGCTCCATGACACTTTTCATCACTATGTACCATGCGCTTTTCATCACAATGATCCACAACCTTGTCATCGCTATGCTCCATAAATCTTGTAATCACAATGCTCCATGAACTTCTCATCCAAATGCTCTCTCACATGTGATATCACAATGTTCCATCACTAGTCATCACAATCCTCCCTCAAACCTGTCATCACAATGCTACATCCCCTTATCTGCAAAATGTTCCATGACCCCTGACATCACAATGTTCCATAACCCCTGTCATCAAAATGCTCCATGAGCCTTTTTATCCCAAAGATCCATGATCCCTGGCATCACAATGTTCTATAACCCCTGTCATCAAAATGTTCCATTACAATTTTCATCAAATTGCTGCATGACCCTGTCATCAAAATGCTCCCTGCACTTCTCATCACAATGCACCACACCCTCGTCATCAAAATGCTCCATGACCTTTGTCATCACAAAGCTCCATTACCCTTGGCATCACAATGCTCCATGTCATTGTCATCACAATGCTCCATGAACCCTCTCATCACATGGCTCCATGCCATTGTCATCACAAAGAACCATGACACTTGTCATCACAATGCTCGATGCCCTTCTAATCACAATGCTCCTTGCCCTTGTCATTACAATCCTCCATGACCGATGTATCACAGTGTTCCGTGCCCTTGTCATCACAATGCTCCATGCCCACTCTCATCACAACAATCCATGAAATATTTCAGACCAATGCTCAATGCTGTTCTCATCACAATGCTCCATTACCTCTGTCATAACAATGCTCCATGACACCTGCCATCACAATGTTCCACGGCCTGGTCATCACAAGGCTCCATGACCCTTGTCATCACAATGCTCCAAGACCCCTGTAATCACAATGCTCCATGCCCTTTTCATCACAATGCTCCATGACGCATGTAATCAGAATGTTCCATGGCTTTCTCCTCACAATGCTCCATGCCCTTGTCATCACAATGCTCCAAGACGCCTGTAATCACAATGCTCCATGCCCCTTTTCATCAGGATGCTCCATGAAACTTGTCATCACAAGTCTCCCTGGTCATCTTATCACAATGCTCCAGGACCTTGTCTTCACCATGCTCCATTCCATTGTCATCACAATCCTCCATGTCCCCCGTCATCACAATACTCCAGGAATATTTTCAGCCCAATTCTCCATGACCCTTGTCATCACAATGATCCATGCCCTTGTCATCCTAATGCTCCATGACCCCTGTATTCACAATGCTCCATGACACATGTCATCACAATGCTCTATGCCATTCTCAGCACAATGCTCCATGCCCTTTTCATCACAATGCTCCATGACCCCTCTCATCACAATGCTCCGTGACTCCAGTCATCACAATTCTTCATAACATTTGTCATCACAATGGTCGATACCCGTGTCATCACAAGGCTCTGTTACCTTTGTAACCACAATGCTCCATGAACTTTTCATCACAATGCTCCGTGACCCTTGTCATCACAATGTTCCATGCCTTTGTCAGAAATATGCTCCATGACCTTGTCATCACAATGTGCCACACGCTTTTCATCCCAACGGTCCAGAAATTTGTCATCGCAATGCTCAATAAACCCTGTAATCACAATGCTCCATTCCCTTCTCATCACAATTCTCCATTACCTCTGTCATCACAATGCACCAAGACCCATGTAATCACAAAGCTCCATGCCCTTGTCATCACAAAGCTCCATGACGCATGTCATCAGAATGTTCCATGGCCTTCTCCACACAATGCTCCATGCCCTTGTCATCCCAATGTTCCATGACCCCTGTATTCACAATGCTCTGTGACGCTTGTCATCACAGTGCTCCATGACACCTGTCATCACAATGCTCCATGCCTTTGTCAGCAAAATGCTACATGACCTTGTCATTACAATGCTCTATGTGCTTGTCATCACAATACTGCATTACCATTGTCATCACTATCCTCCATGAACCTTGGGATCACATTGCTTCATGCCCTTGTCATCACAATGCTCCATGCTCCTTGAAATCTAAATGATCCATGACCTCTGTCATCGCAATGCTCCAAACCCTTGTGATCACAATGTTCCATAACACTTTTCATCACAACGCTCCATGATGCCTGTCATCACAATACTCCATGCCCTTTTCATCACAATGCTCCATGACCTTTGTCATCACAATTCTCAATACACTTGTCATCACAATGCTCCCAGACACTTGTCGACAGAATGCTCCCTGAACCATGTCACGAAAAGGCTCCTTGCTTTTTCATCACAAAGCCCCATGCCGTTTTCATCACAATGCTCCATGCCATTGTCATCAAAATACTCCACAAGCTTGTCATCAGAATGCTCCATGACCCTTGTCATCACAATTCTCCATGCACTTGTCAGCACAATGCTCCCTGAACCTTGTCATCACTTTGCTCCAAGCCATTGTCATCACAATGCTCCTTTACCTTTGTCATCAGAATCCTACATGACACTTGTCATCACAATGCTCCATGCCATTGTCATCACAATGGGCCAATACATATGTCATCACAAAGCTCCGTGACACCTGTTTTCACAATACTGCATGACCTGGTCATCACAATGCTCCATGCCCTTGTCATCACAATGCGCCATTCCAACTGTCATCACAATAATCCATGAAACTTATTAGACAAATGCTCCATGCCCTTGTCATCACAATGCTTCATGCCCTTGTTATCACAATGTTCCAAGACCCCTGTAATCAGAATGCTCCATGCCCCTTTTCATCAGTATGCTCCATGAGACTTGTCATCACAAGGCTCCATGGTTTTCTCATCACAGTGCTCCAGGACATTTTCATCACAATGCTTCACGACCTTGTCATGAAAATTCTCATTTGCCCTTGTCATCATAATGCTCCAAGCCATAGTCATCACAATGCTACATTATATTTGTCATTACAATCCTTCATTACATTTGGCATCACAATGCTCCATGCCATTGTCATCGCAATGGACCATGACATATGTCATCACAATGCTCCCTGACACCTGTCTTCACAATACACCATGCCCTTGTCATCACAATGCACCATGTCCACTCTCATCACAATCATCTATGAAACTTGTCAGACCAATGCTCCATGCCCCTGTCATCACAGTGCTCCATGCCCTTGTCATCACAATGCTCCATGACCCCTGTCATCACAATGCCCCGTGAATCCAGTCATCACAATGCTTCATAACGTTTGTCATCACAACGGTCCATGCCCGTGTCATCACAAGGCTCTGTGACCATTTTAACCACAATGCTCCATGAACTTTTCATCACAATGCTCCGTGACCCTTGTCATCACAATGCTCCATGCCTTTGTCAGAACAATGCTCCATGACCTTTGTCATCACAATGTGCCATGCACTTTTCATCTCAATGATCCACCACCTTGTCATCGCTATGCTCCATAAACATTGTAATCACAATGCTCCATGAACTTCTCATCCAAATGCTCTCTCACATGAGATATCACAATGTTCCCCCACTAGTCATCACAATCCTTCCTCACCCCTGTAATCACAATGTTCCATGACCCCTGTCATCACAATGCTACATCCCCCTATCTGCACAATATTCCATGACCCCTGACATCACAATGTTCCATAACCCCTGTCATCAAAATGCTCCATGACCCTTTTCATCCCAAAGATCCATGACCCCTGGCATCATAATGTTCTATTACCCCTGTCATCAAAATGTTCCATTACACATTTCATCAAATTGCTGCATGACCCTGTCATCAAAATGCTCCCTGCCCTTCTCTTCACAATGCACCACACCCTTGTCATCAAAATGCTCCATGACCGTTGTCATCACAAAGCTCCATGGCCCTTGGCATCACAATGCTCCATGTCATTGTCATCACAATGCTCCATGAACCCTCTCATCACATGGCTCCATGCCCTTGTCATCACAAAGCACCATGACACTTGTCATCACAATGCTCGATGCACTTACCATCACAATGCTCCATGCCTTTGTCATTACAATCCTCCATGACCCATGTATCACAGTATTCCGGGCCCTTGTCATCACAGTGCTCCATGCCCACTCTCATCACAATAATCCATGAAACATTTCAGACCAATGCTCAATGCCCTTCTCATCACAATGCTCCATTATCTCTGTCATAACAATGCTTCATGACCCCTGCCATCACAGTGTTCCACGGCCTTGTCATCACAAGGCTCCATGACCCTTGTCATCACAATGCTCCAAAACCCCTGTAATCACAATGCTCCATGCCCTTGTCATCACAAAGCTCCATGATGCATGTCATCAGTATGTTCCATGGCCTTCTCCTCACAATGCTCCATGCCCTTGTCATCACAATGCTCCAAGACCCCTGTAATCACAATGCTCCATGCCCCTTATCATCACAATGCTCCATGAGACTTGTCATCACAAGTCCCCATGGTCATCTCATCACAATGCTCCAGGAACTTGTCATCACCATGCTCCATTCCGTTGTCATCACAATTCTCCATGACCCCTGTCATCACAATACTCCATGAACATATTCAGCCCACTGATCCATGACCTTCTCATCACAATGCTCCATGAACAATATCATCACAATGCTCCATGACCACTGTCATCACAACACTCCATGACAGCTGACAACCCAGTGATCTGGGACC
The DNA here is from genome assembly GCF_964341445.2 of Mesoplodon mirus. Lineage (NCBI taxonomy): Eukaryota > Metazoa > Chordata > Mammalia > Artiodactyla > Ziphiidae > Mesoplodon > Mesoplodon mirus. The sequence continues at coordinate 678,449 of NW_028295604.1, forward strand.
TCTGTCATCATAATGCTCCAAGACCCCTGTAATCACAATGCCCCATGACAGCTGTCATCACAATACTCCAGGAACATGTTCAGCCCAATGCTCCAAGACCCTTGTCATCACAATGATCCATGCCCTTGTCATCCTAATGCTCCATGACCCCTGCATTCTCAATGGTCTGTGACGCTTGTCATCACAGTGCTCCATGACACATGTCATCACAATGCTCTATGTCTTTCTCAGCACAGTGTTCCATGCCCTTTTCATCACAATGCTCCATGACCCCTGTCATCACAATGCTCCATGACTCCAGTCATCACAATTCTTCATAACATTTGTCATCACGATGGGCGATACCCACGTCATCACAAGGCTCTGTTACCTTTGTAACCACAATGCTCCATGAAATTTTCATCACAATGCTCCGTGACCCTTGTCATCACAATGCTCCATGCCTTTGTCAAAAAAATGCTCCATGACCCTTGTCATCACCATGTGCCACGTACTTTTCATCCCAACGGTCCACAAATTTGTCATCGCAATGCTCCATGAACCTTGTAATCTCAATGCTCCATGCCCTTCTCATCACAGTGCTGCATTACCCCTGTCATAACAATACTCCATGACCCCTGCGATCACAAATTTCTATGCCCATGTCATCACAAAGCTACATGACACGTCATCAGAATGTTCCATGTACTTCTCATCAAAATGCTCAATGCCCTTGTCATCACAATGCTCCAAGACCCCGGTAATCACAATGCTCCATGCCCCTCTTCATCTCAATGCTCCATGAACCCTGTCATCACAATGCATCATGCCAATCATCATAATGTTTCCGGCTATTATCAGCACAATGAAATCAAAATTCTACATGACCCCTGTCATCACAGTACTCCATGAATATTTTCAGCCCAATGCTCCATGACCCTTGTCATCACAATGATCCATGCCCTTGTCATCCCAATGCTCCATGACCCCTGTATTCACAATGCTCCGTGACGCTTGTCATCACAGTGCTCCATGAATCTTGTCATCACAATGCTCCATGCATTTGTCAGCAAAATGCTACATGACCTTGTCATTACAATGCTCTTTGCGCTTGTCATCACAATACTCCCTTACCATTGTCATCACAATCCTCCATGAAACTTGGGATCACATTGCTTCATGCCCTTGTCATCACAATGCTCCCTGCTCCTTGAAATCAAAATAATCCATGACCTCTGTCATCACAATGCTCCAAACACTTGTGATCACAATTTTCCGTAACACTTGTCATCACAAAGCTCCATGATGCCTGTCATCACAATAATCCATGCCCTTTTCATCACAATGCTCCATGACTTTGTCATCACAATTCTCAATACACTTGTCATCACAATGCTCCCTGACATTGTCGTCAGAGTGCTCCTTGAACCCTGTCACCAAAAGGCTCCATTCCTTTTTCATCACAATGCCCCATGCCATTTTCATCACAATGCTCCATGCAATTGTCATCAAAATACTCCACAAGCTTGTCATCAGAATGCTCCATGTCTCTTGTCATAACAATTCTCCATGCACTTGTCAGCACAATGCTCCCTGACCGTTGTCATCACAATGCTCCAAACTCTTGTCATCACAATGCTTCGTTACCTTTGTCATTAGAATCCTCCATGACAATTGGTATCACAATGCTCCATGCCATTGTCATCACAATGGGCCATTACATATGTCATCACAATGCTCCCTGACACCTCTCTTCACAATACTGCATGCCCTTGTCATCACAATGCTCCATGCCGTTGTATCACAATGTTCCAAGTCCCCTGTAATCAGAATGCTCCAGGCCCCTTTTCATCAGTATGCTCCTTGAGATTTGTCATCACAAGCCTCCATGGTTTTCTCATCACAATGCTCCAGGACATTTTCATCACAATGCTTCACGACATTGTCATGAAAATTCTCAATGGCCCTTGTCAACATAATGCTCCAAGCCCTAATCATCACAATGCTCCATTATATTTGTCATCACATCCTCCATTACATTTGGCATCACAATGCTCCATGCTATTGTCATTGCAATGGACCATGACATAGGTCATCACAATGCTCCCTGACACCTGTCTTCACAATAATCCATGCCCTTGTCTTCACAATGCTCCATGCCCTAGTCATCACAATGCACCATGTCCACTGTCATCACAATAATCTATGAAACTTGTCAGACCAATGCTCCATGACCCTGTCATCACAGTGCTCCATGCCCTTGTCATCACAATGCTCCATGACCCCTGTCATCACAATGCTCCGTGACTCCAGTCATCACTATGCTTCATAACGTTTGTCATCACAACGGTCCATGCCCGTGTCATCACAAGGCTCTGTGACCATTTTAACCACAATGCTCCATGAACTTTTCATCACAATGCTCCATGACCCTTGTCATCACAATGCTCCATGCCTTTGTCAGAACAATGCTCCATGACCTTTGTCATCAAATTGTGCCATGCAATTTTCATCACAATGATCCACAACCTTGTCATCGCTATGCTCCATAAACCTTGTAATCACAATGCTCCATGCACTTCTCATCCAAATGCTCTCTCACATGAGATATCACAATGTTCCATCACTAGTCATCACAATCCTCGCTCAACCCAGTTATCACAATGTTCCATTACCCCTGTCATCACAATGCTACATCCCCTTATCAGCACAATGTTCCTTGACCCCTGACATCACAATGTTCCATAACCCCTGTCATCAAAATGCTCCATGAACCTTTTCATCCCAAAGCTCCATGATCCCGGGCAACACAATGTTCTATAACCCACGTCATCAAAATGTTCCATTACACTTTTCATCAAATTGTTGCATGACACTGTCATCAAAATGCTCCCTCCCCTTCTCATCACAATGCACAACACACTTGTCATCAAAATGCTCCATGACTTTTGTCATCACAAAGCTCCATGACACTTGGCATCACAATGCTCCATGTCATTGTCATCACAATGATCCATGAACCATCTCATCACATTGCTCCATGCCCTTGTCATCAAAAGCTCCATGACACTTGTCATCACAATGCTCGATGCCGTTCTCATCACAATGCTCAATGCACTTTTCATTACAATCCTCCATGACCCATGTATCACAGTGTACCGTGCCCTTGTCATCACAATGCTCCAAGCCATTGTCATCAAAATGCTCCATTACCTTTGTCATCAGAATCATCCATGACCATTTGTATCACAATGCTCCATGCCATTGTCATCACAATGGGCCAATACATATGTCATCACAATGCTCGATAATACCACTTTTCACAATACTGCATGACCTGGTCATCAAAATGCTCCATGCCCTTCTCATCACAATGCTCCATTACCTCTGTCATCACAATGCTCCAAGACCCCTGTAATCACAAAGCTCCATGCCCTTGTCATCACAAAGCTCCATGACGCATGTCATCAGAATGTTCCATGGCCTTCTCCACACAATGCTCCATGCCCTTGTCATCACAATGCTCCAAGACCCATGTAATCACAATGCTCCATGCCCCTTTTCATCAGAATGCTCCATGAGACTTGTCATCACAAGTTTCCATGGTCATCTCATCACAATGCTCCAGGACCTTGTTATCACCATGCTCCATTCCCTAGTGATCACAATGCTCCATGACCCCTGTCATCACAATACTCCATGAACATTTTCAGCCCAATGTCCCAAGACCTTCTCATCACAATGCTCCAAGACCAATATCATCACAATGCTCCATGATCACTGTCATCACAACACTCAATGACACCTGACAACACAATGATCTGGTACTCTTGTCATCACAATGCTTCATTCCCTAGTCATCACAATGCTCCATGACCCCTGTCATCACAATACTCCAGGAACATTTTCAGCCCAATTCTCCATGACCCTTGTCATCACAATGATCCATGCCCTTGTCATCCGAATGCTCCATGACCCCTGTATTCACAATGCTCCATGACGATTGTCATCACACTGCTCCATGACACATGTCATCACAATGCTGTATGCCATTCTCAGCACAATGCTCCATGCCCTTTTCATCACAATGCTCCATGACCCCTGTCATCACAATGCTCCGTGACTCCAGTCATCACAATTCTTCATAACATTTGTCATCACAATGGTCGATACCCATGTCATCACAAGGCTCTGTGACTTTTGTAAACACAATGCTCCATGAACTTTTCATCACAATGCTCCGTGACACTTGTCATCACAATGCTCCATGTCTTTGTCAGAAAAATGGTCCATGACCCTTGTCATCACAATGTGCGACACGATTTTCATCCGAACGGCCCACAAATTTGTCATCGCAATGCTCCATAAACCTTGAAATCACAATGCTCCATTCCCTTCTCATCACAATGCTCCATTACCCCAGTTATAACAATGCTCCATTACCACTGCCATCACAATGTTCCACGGCCATGTCTTCACAAAGCTCCATGACACTTGTTATCACAATGCTCCAAGACTCCTGTAAGCACAATGCTCCATGCCCTTGTCATCACAAAGCTCCATGACGCATGTCATCAGAATGTTCCATGTCCTTCTCCACACAATGCTCCATGCCCTTGTCATCAAAATGCTCCAAGACCCCTGTAATCACAATGTTCCATGCCCCTTTTCATCTCAATGCTCCATGAACCCTCTCATCACAATGCATCATGCCAATCATCATAATGCTTCCGGCTATTGATAGCATAATGAAATCAAAATTCTCCATGACCTCTGTCATCACAATGCTCCATGACCCCTGTCATCACAATACTCCATGAACATTTTCAGCCCAATGCTCCATGACCATTGTCATCACATTGAACCATGCCCTTGTCATCCCAATGCTCCATGACCACTGTATTCACAATGCTCCGTGACGCTTGTTATCACAGTGCGCCATGACACCTGTCATCACAATGCTCCATGCCTTTGTCAGCAAAATGCTACATGACCTTGTCTTTATAATGCTCTATGTGTTTGTCATCACAATACTCCATTACCGTTGTCATCACAATCCTCCATGAACCTTGGGATCACATTGCTTCATGCCCTTGTCATCACAATGCTCCATGCTCCTTGAAATCAAAATGATCCATGACCTCTGGCATCACAATGCTCCAAACCCTTGTGATCACAATGTTCCATAACACTTGTCATCACAACGCTCCATGATGCCTGTCATCACAATACTCCATGCCCTTTTCATCACAATGCTCCATGACCTTTGTCATCACAATTCTCAATACACTTGTCATCACAATGCTCCCTGACACTTGTCATCAGAATGCTCCTTGAACCCTGTCACAAAAAAGCTCCATGCCTTTTTCATCAGTATGCCCCATGCCGTTTTCATCACAATGCTCCATGCCATTGCCATCAAAATACTCCACAAGCTTGTCATCAGAATGCTCCATGACCCTTGTCATCACAATTCTCCATGCACTTTTCAGCACAATGCTCCCTGACCCTTGTCATCACAATGCTCCAAGCCATTGTCATCACAATGCTCCATTACCTTTGTCATCAGAATCCTCCATAACACTTGGCATCACAATGCTCCATGCCATTGTCATCACAATGGGCCATTACATATGTCATCACAATGCTCCCTGACACCTGTCTTGGCTATACTGCATGACCTGGTCATCGCAATGCTCCATGCCGTTGTCATCACAATGCGCCATTCCAAGTGTCATCACAATAATCCTTGAAACTTATTAGACCAATATTCCATGCCCTTGTCATCACAATACTCCATGCCCTTGTTATCACAATGCTCCATGACCCCTGTCATCACAATGCTCCGTGACTCCAGTTATCACAATTCTTCATGACCTTTGTCATCACAATGGTCCATGACCTCGTCATCAACAGTCTCTGTGACCTTTTTAACCACAATGCTCCATGAACTTTTCATCAGAATGCTCTTTGACCTTTGTCATCACAATGCTCTATGCCTTTCTCAGCACAATGCTCCATGAACCTTGTCATCACAATGCTCCATGCGCTTGTCAGCACAATGCTCCATGACACATGTCATCCCAATGCACCATGCGCTTGTCATCACAGTGCTCCCCAATCTTGACATCACAATGCTCCATGAACCTTTTCATCACAATTCTCCATGGACTTCTCACCAAAATGCTCTCTCACCACTGATGTCACAATGTTACATCAATATTCGTCACAATATTCCCTCACCCCTGTCATCAAAATTTGCCATGACTCCTGTCATCACAATGCTACATGCACTTATCATCACAATGTTCGATGACCCCTGGCATCACAATGTTCCTTAACCACTGTCATCAAAATGTTCCTTGACACTTTTCATCAAATTGCTCCATGACCCTGTCATCACATTGCTCCCTAACCTTCTCATCACAATGCACAACGCCCTTGTCATCAAAATGCTCCATGACTTTGTCATCACAAAGATCCATAACCCTTGTCATCACATTGCTCCATGTCATTGTCATCACAATGCTCCATTAAGGTTCTCATCACATTGCTTCATGTCCTTGTCATCACAAACCTCCATGACACATATCATCAGAATGCTCCATGGCCTTCTCATCACAATGCTCCTTGCCCTGCCATCACAATGCTCCATTATCCCTGTCATACCCATGATCCATGACCACTGCCATCACGATGTTCCATGGCCTTGTCATCACAAGGCTCCATGACCATTCTCATCACAATGCTCCAAGAACCCTGTAACCACAATGATCCATGCCCATATTCATCTCAATGTTTCATTAACCCTGTCATCACAATGCACCATGACCATCATCATAATGCTTCATGCTATTGTCATCACAATGAAATCAAAATGATCCATGATCTCTGTCATAACAATGCTCCAAACGCTTGTGATCACAATATTCCAAAACACTTGTCATCACAATGCACCATGACGCTCGTCATCACAGTTATCCATGGTCTTCTCATCACAATGCTCCATGACCTTTGTCATCACGATGCTCAATACACTTGTCATCAAAATGCTCCCTGACCCTTGTTGTCTGTATGCTCCTGGAACCCTGTCACGACAAGGCTCCATGTTTTTTAACACAATGCTCCAAGACCCATGTAATCACAATGCTCCATGCCCTTGTCATCACAAAGCACCATGACACATGTCATCAGAATATTCCATGGCCTTCTCATTAAATGCTCCATGCCCTTGATATCACAGTGCTCCAAGACCCCTGTAATCACAATGCTCCATGCCCCTTTTCATCTCCATGCTCCATGAACCCTGTCATCACAATGCATCATGCCCATCATCATATTGCTTCAGGCTATTGTCAGCACAATGAAATCAAAATTCTCCTTGACTTCTGTCATCACAATGCTCCATGACCCCTGTCATCACAATACTCCATGAACATTTTCAGCCCACTGCTCCATGACACTTGTCATCACAATGATCCATGCCCTTGTCATCCCAATGCTCCATGACCCCTGTATTCACAAAGCTCCTTGACGCTTGTCATCACAGTGCTCCATGACACCTGTCATCACAATGCTCCATGACTTTGTCAGCAAAATGCTACATGACCTTGTCATTACAATTCTCTATGTGCTTGTCATCAAAATACTCCATTTCCATTGTCATCACAATCCTCCATGAACCTTGGGATCACATTGCTTCATGCCCTTGTCATCACAATGCTCCATGCTCCTTGAAATCAAAATGATCCATGACCTCTGTCATCACAATGCTCCAAGCCCTTGTGATCACAATGTTCCATAACACTTGTCATCACAACGCTCCATGATGCCTGTCATCACAATACTCCATGCCCTTTTCATCACAATGCTCCATGACCTTTGTCATCACAATGCTCAATACACTTGTCATCACAATGCTCCCTGACACTTGTCATCAGAATGCTCTTTGAACCCTGTCACGAAAAGGCTCCATGCCTTTTCATCACAATGCCCCATGCCGTTTACATCACAATGCTCCATTCCATTGTCATCAGAATACTCCACAAGCTTGTGATCAGAATGTTCCATGACCCTTCTTATCACAATGTGCCATTCGCTTTTCATCACAACGGTCCAGAAACTTGTCATTGCAATGCTCCATAAACCTTGTAATCACAATGCTCCATACACTTCTCATCAAAATGCTCTCTCACCAGAGATATCACAGTGTTTCATCACTAGTCGTCACAATACTCCCTCACCGCAGTAATCAAAATGTCCCATGACCCCTGTCATCACAATCCTACATCCCCTTATCATCACAATGTTCCATGACCCCTGACATCACAATGTTCTATAACCCCTGTCATCAAAATGTTCCAATACACTTTTCATCTAATTGCTGCATGACACTGGCATCAAAAAAACCTGCCATTCTCATCACAATGCACCATGCACTTGTCATCAAAATGCTCCATGACCTTTGTCATCACAAAGTTCCATGACCCCTGGCATCACAGTGCTCGATGTCATTGTCATCACAATGCTCCATGAACACTCTCATCACATTTCTCCATGCCCTTGTCATCACAGAGCTCCATGACACTTGTAATCACAATGCTCGATGCCCTTCTCATCACAGTGCCCCATGCCCTTGTCATTAGATTCCTCCATGACCCATGTATCACAGTGTTCCATGCCCTTATCATCACAAAGCTCTATGCCCACTCTCATCACATTAATCCATGAAACATTTCAGACCAATGCTCCATGCCCTTCTCATCACAATGCTCCTTTACCTCTGTCATAACTATGCTCCATGACACCTGCCATCACAATGTTCCACGGCCTTGTCATCACAAGGCTCCATGACACTTGTCATCACAAGGCTCCACGACCCATCTAATCAAAATGCTCCATGCCCTTGTCATCAAAAAGCTACATGACGCATGTCATCAGAATGTTCCATGGCCCTGTCATCAAAATTCTCCATGCCCTTGTCATCACAATGCTCCAAGACCCTTTTAATCAAAATGATCCATGCGTCTTTTCATCTCAATGCTCCATGAACCCTGTCATCACAATGGACGATGCCCATCATCATAATGCTTCAGGCTATTGTCATCACAATGAAATCAAAATGCTCCATGACCTCTGTCATCACAATGCTCCAAACCCTGGTTATCACAATGTTCCATAACACTTATCATCACAACACCCCCTGACGCTCATCATCACAATTATCCATGGTCTTCTCATCACAATGCTCCATGACCTTTGTCATCACAATGCTTAATACACTTGTTATCACAATGCTCCCTGACACTTGTCATCAGTATGCTCCATTCACCCTGTCATGACACGTCTCCATGCCTTTTTCATCACAATGATCCATGCCATTTTAATCACAATGCTCCAAGACCCCTCTAATCACAATGCTCCATGCCATTGTCATCATAATGCTCAATGATGCATATCATCAGAATGCTCCATGGCCTTCTCATCACAATGCTCCATGCCCTTGTCATCACAATGCTCCAAGACCCCTGTAATCACAATGCTCCATGTCCGTTTTCATCAAAATGCTCCATGAGACTTGTCATCAGAAGTCTCCATTGTCTTCTCATCAAAGTGCTCCAGGAACATGTCATCAAAATGCTCCATGATCCCTGTCATCACAATACTCCATGAACATTTTCAGCCCAATGCTCCATGACCCTTGTCATCAAAAACATCCATGCCCTCGCCATCCCAATGCTCCATGACCCCTGTATTCACAATGCTCCGTGACGCTTGTCATTACAGGGCTCCATGACACCTGTCATCACAATTCTCCCTGCCTTTGTCAGCAAAATACTACCTGACCATGTCATTGCAATGCTCTATGCGCTTGTCATCACAATACTCCATTCCCATTGTCATCACAGTCCTCCATGAAACTTGGGATCACATTGCTTCATGCCCTTGTCATCACAATGCTCCATGCACCTTGAAATCTAAATGATCCATGACCTCTGTCATCACAATGCTCCAAACCCTTGTGATCACAATGTTCCATAGCAGTTGTCATCACAATGCTCTAAGATGCCTGTCATCACATTACTCCATGCCTTTTTCATCACAATGCTCCATGACCTTTGTCATCACAATTCTCAATACACTTGTCATCACAATGCTCCCTGACACTTGTCATCAGAATGCTCCTTGAACCCTTTCACGAAAATGCTCCATACCTTTTTCATCACAATGCACATGCCGTTTTCATCACAATGATCCATGCCATTTTCATCAAAATACTCCACAAGCTTGTCATCAGAATGCTCCATGACCCTTGTTATCACAATTCTCCATGCACTTGTCAGCACAATGCTCCCTGACCCTTGTCATCACAATGCTCCAAGCCATTGTCATCACAGTGCTCCATTTCCATTGTCATCAGAATCCTCCATGACACTTGGCATCACAATGCTCCATGCCATTGTCATCACAATGGGCCATTACATATGTCATCACAATGCTCCCTGACACCTGTCTTCACAATACTGCATGCCCTTGTCATCACAATGCGCCTTTCCAACTGTCATCACAATAATCCATGAAACTTATTAGACCAATGTTCCTTGCCCTTGTCATCACAATGCTCCATGCCCTTGTTATCACAATGCTCCATTACCCCTGTCATCACAATGCTCCATGAATCGATTCATCACAATGCTTCATGACCTTTGTCATCACAATGATCCATGCCCTCGTCATCCACAGTCTCTGTGACATATTTAACCACATTGCTCCATGAAATATTCATCACAATGCTCTTTGACCCTTGTCATCACAATGCTCTATGCCTTCCTCAGCACAAATCTCCATGACCCTTGTCATCACAATGCTCCATGCGCTTGTCAGCACAATGCACCATGACCCATGTCATCACAATGCACCCTGCGCTTGTCATCACAGTGCTCCACAATCTTGTCACCACAATGCTCCATAAAACTTGTCATCACAATTCTCCATGCACTTCTCATCAAAATGCTCTGTCACCACAGATATCACAATGTTACATCACTATTCATCACAGTACTCCCTCAACAATGTCATCACAATATTCCATGACTCCTGTCTTTGCAATGCTACATGCACTTATCATCACAAAGTTCGATGACCCCTGACATCACAATGTTCCATAACCCCTGTCATCAAAATATTCCATGACACTTTTAATCAAATTGCTCTATGACCCTGTCATCACAATGCTCCCTGCCCTTCTCATCACATTGCACCACCACTTGTCATCAAATTGCTCCATGACCTTTGTCATCACAAAGCTCCATGACCCTTGGCATCTCAATGCTCCATGCCATTGTCATCACAATGCTCCATGAACCCTCTAATCACAATGCTCCATGCCCCTTTGCATCACAATGCTCCATGAACCCTGTCATCAAAATGCACCATGCCCATCATCATAATGCTTCAGGCACTTGTCATCACAATGAAATCAAAATATTCGATGATCTGTCTCATCACAATGCTCCAAATCCTTGTGATCACAATGTTCTATAACACTTATCATCACAACGCCCCATGACGCTCATCATCACAATTTTCCATGCTCTTCTCATCACAGTGCTCCATGACCTTTGTCATCACAGTGCTCAATACATTTGTCATCACAATGCTCCCTGACACTTGTCGTCAGTATGCTCCTTGAACACTGTCATGACAAGGTTCCATGCCTTTTCCATCACAATGATCCATGCCCTTTTCATCACAATGCTCCAAGACCCCTTTAATCACAATGCTCCATGCCCTTGTTATCACAATGTTCCAAGACCCCTGTAATCAGAATGCTCCATGCCCCATTTCATCAGTATGCTCCATGAGACTTGTCTTCACAAGGCTCCATGGTTTTCTCATAACAAACTGCAGGAAATTTTCATCACAACGCTTCTCGACCTTGTCATGCAAATTCTCAATGGCCATTGTCATCATAATGCTGCAAGCCCTAGTCATCACAATGCTCCATTATATTTGCCATCACAATCCTCCATTACATTTGGCATCACACTGCTCCCTGCCATTGTCATCGCAATGGACCATGACATATGTCATCACAATGCTCCCTGACACCTGTCTTCACAGTACTCCATGACGTTCTCATCACTATACTCCATGCCCTTGTCATCACAATGCACGATGTCCGCTGTCATCACAATAATTTATGAAACTTGTCAGACCAATGCTCCATGACCCTGTCTTCACAATGCTCCATGCCCTTCTTATCACAATGCTCCATGACCCCTTTCCTCACAATGCTCCATGACTCCAGTCATCACAATGCTTCATAACGTTTGTCATCACAGCGGTCCATGCCCGCGTCATCACAAGGCTCTGTGTCCTATGTAACCACAATGCTCCATGAACATTTCATCACAATGCTCCGTGACACTTGTCATCACAGTGCTCCATGTCTTTGTCAGAACAATGCTCCATGACCCTTATCATCACAGTGTGCCACGCGCATTTCATCACAATGATCCACAACATTGTCATCGCTGTGCTCCATAAACCTAGTAATCACAATGGTCCATGCACTTCTCATCAAAATGCTCTCTCACAAGAGATATCACAGTGTTCCATCAGTAGTCACCACAATACTCCCTCACCCCTATAATCACAATGTTCCATGACCCTGTCATCACAATGCTACATCCCCTTATCATCACAATGTTCCATGACACCTGACATCACAATGTTCCATAACCACTGTCATCAAAATGCCCCATGACCCATTTCATCCCAAAGCTCCATGACCCCTGTTATCACAATGTTTTATAACCCCTGTCATCAAAATGTTCCATTACACTTTTCATCAAATTGCTGCATGACCCTGTCATCAAAATGCTCCCTGCCCTTCGCATCACAATGCACCACACCTTTGTCATCAAAATGCTCAATGACCTTTGTCATCACAAATCCCCATGACCCTTGGCATCACAGTGCTCCATGTCATTGTCGTTACCATGCTCAATGAACAATCTCATCACATTGCTCCATGCCCTTGTCATCACAAAGCTCCATGACACTTGTCATCACAATGCTCGATGCCATTCCCATCATAATGCTCCATGTCCTTGTCATTAAAATCCTCCTTGACCCATGTATCACAGTGTTCCTTGCCCTTATCATCTCAATGCTCCATGCCCACTCACATCTCAATAATCCATGAAATATTTCAGACCAATGCTCAATGCCCTTCTCATCAAAATGCTCCATTACTTCTGTCATAACAATGCTCCATGACCACTGCCATCACAATGTTCCACGGCCTTGTTATCACAAGGCTCCATGACACTTGTCATCACAATGTTCCAAGAACCCTGTAACCACAATGCTCCATGCCCTTGTCATCACAATGCTTCAAGATCCCTGTAATCACAATGCTCCATGCACCTTTTCATCTCAATGCTCCATGAACCCTGTCATCACAATGCACCATGACCATCATCATAATGCTTCAGTCTATTGTCATCACAATGAAATCAAAATTCTCCATTACTCTGTCATCATAATGCTCCAAAACCTTGTGATCACAATGTTCCATAACACTTATCATCAAAACACCCCATGACAATCATCATCACAATTATCCATGGCCTTCTCATCACAATGCTCCATGACCTTTGTCATCACAGTGCTCAATACACTTGTCATCACAATGCTCCCTGACACTTGTCGTCAGAATGCTCCTTGAACCCTGTCACAAAAAGGCTCCATGCCATTTTCATCACACTGCCCCATGCCGTTTTCATCACAATGCTCCATACCATTGTCAACAAAATACTCCACAAGCTTGTCATCAGAATGCTCCATGACCCTTGTCATCACAATTCTCCATGCACTTGTCAGCACAATGCTCGCTGACCCTTGTCATCACAATGCTCCAAGCCATTGTCATCACATTGCTCCATTACCTTTGTCATCAGAATCTTCAATGACACTTGGCATCACAATGCTCCATGCAATTGTCATCAAATGGGCCATTACATATGTCATCACAATGCTCCCTGACACCTGTCTTCACAATACTGCATGACCTGGTCATCACAATGCGCCATTCCAACTGTCATCGCAATAATCCATGAAACTTATTAAACCAATGCTCCATGCCCTTGTCATCACAGTGCTCCATGCCCTTGTTATCACAATCCTCCATGACCCCTGTCATCACAATTCTCCGTGACTCCAGTCATCACAATGCTTCATGACCTTTGTCATCACAAAGGTCCATGCCCTCATCATCAACAGTCTCTGTGACCTTTTTAACCACAATGTTCCATGAACTTTTCATCACAATGCTCTTTGACCCTTGACATCACAATGCTCTACGCCTTTATCAGCACAATGTTCCATGCCCTTGTCATCACAATGCTCCATGACCCCTGTCATTCACAATGCTCTGTTACTCCAGTCATCACAATGCTTCATAACATTTGTCATCACAGTGGTCCATGCCCGCATCATCACAAGGCTCTGTGACCTATTTAACCACAATGCTCCATGAACATTTCATCACAGTGCTCTCTGACCCTTGTCATCACAGTGCTTCCTGCCTTTGTCAGAAAAATGCTCCATGACCCTTGTCATCACTATGTGCCACGCAATTTTATCCCAACGGTCCACAAATTTGTCGTCACAGTGCTCTATAAACCTTGTAATCAAAATGCTCCATGCCCTTCCCATCACAATGCTCCATTACCCCTGTCATAACAATGCTCCATGACCCGTGCCATCACAATGTTCCACGGCCTTGTCATCACTAGGCTCCATGACACTTGTCATCACAATGCTCCAAGACCCCTGTAATCACAATGCTCCATGCCCCTTTTCATCTCTATGCTCCATGAACCCTGTCATCACAATGCATCATGCCCATCATCATAAGGCTTCTGGCTATTGTCAGCACAATGAAATCAAAATTTTCCATGACCTCTGTCATCACAATGCCCCATGCCCTTTTCATCACAATGCTCCATGACCCCTGTCATCACAATCCTCCGTGACTCCAGTCATCACATTGCTTCATAACTTTTGTCATCACAACGGTCCATGCCCGCGTCATCAAAAGGCTTTGTGACCTTTGTAACCACAATGTTCCATGAACTTTTCATCACAATGCTCCGTGACCCTTGTCATCACAATGCTCTATGCCTTTTTCAGAACAATGCTCCATGACCCTTGTCATCACAATGTGCCACGTGCCTTTCATCACAGCGGTCCACAACCTTGTTATCGATATGCTCCATAAACATTGTAATCCCAATGCTCCATGTACTTCTCATCAGAATGCTCTCTCACATGAGATATCATAATGTTCCATCACTAGTCATCACATTACTCACTCACCCCTGTAATCACAATGTTCCATGACCCCTGTCATCACAATGCTACATCCCCTTATCATCACAATGTTCCATGACCCATGACATCACAATGTTCCACAACCCCTGTCACCAAAATGATCCATGACCCTTTTCATGCCAAAGCTCCATGACCCCTGACATCAAAATGTTCTATAACAGCTGTCATCAAAATGTTCCATTATAATTTTCATCAAATTACTGCATGACCCTGTCCTCAAGCTGCTCCCTGCCCTTCTCATCAAAATGCACCACGCCCTTGTCATCAAAATGCTCCATGACTTTTGACATCACAAACCTCCATGACACTTGACATCACAATGCTCCATATCATTGTCATCACAATGCTCCATAAACCTTCTCATCACATTTCTCCATGCCCTTGTCATCACAAAGCTCCATGACACTTGTCATCACAATGCTCAATGCCCTTCTCATCACAATGTTCCATGCCCTTGCCATTACAATCCTCCATGACCCATGTATCACAGCGTTCCGTGCTCTTGTCATCACAATGCTCCATGCCCACTCCCATTACAATAATCCATGAAACATTTCACAGCAATGCTTCCTGCCCTTCTCATCACAATGCTCCATTACACCTGTCATAACAATGTTCCATGACCCCTGCCATCACAATGTTCCACGGCCTTGTCATTCACAAGGCTACATGACACTTGTCATCACAATGTTCCAAGACCCCTGTAATCACAATGCTCCATGCCCTTGTCATCAGAAAGCTCCATGACACATGTCATCAGAATGTTCCATGGACTTCTCATCACAATGCTCCATGCCCTTGTCATCACAATGCTCCAAGACCATTGTTATCAAAATGCTCGATGCCCATTTTCATCTCAAAGCTCCATGAATCCTATCATCACAGTGCACCATGCCCATCACAATAATGCTTCAGGCTGTTGTCATCACAATGAAATCAAAATGCTCCATGACCTCTGTCGTCACAAAGCTCCAAACCGTTGTGATCACAATATTCCATAACACTTATCATCACAACACCCCATGATGCTTATATTCACAGTTATACATGGTCTTCTCATCACTATGCTCCATAACCTTAGTCATGACAATGCTCAATACACTTTTCATCACAATGCTCCCTGACACTTGTCGTCAGTATGTTCCTTGAACACTGTCATGACAAGGCTCCATGCCTTTTTCATCACAATGATCCATGCCCTTTTCATCACAGTGCTCCAAGACACCTATAATCACAATGCTCCATGCACTTGTCATCACAGTGCTCCATGACACATTCATCAGAATGCTCCATGTCCTTCTCTTCACAATGCCCCATGCCCTTGTCATAACAATGCTCCAAGACCACTGTAATCACAATGCTCCATGCCCCTTTTCATCAGAATACTCCATGAGACTTGTCATCACATGTCTCCATGGTCTTCTCATCACAATGCTCCAGGACCAATATCAACACAATGATCCATGACCACTGTCATCACAACACTCAATTACCCCTGACAACACAGTGATCCGGAACTCTTGTCATCACAATGCTCCATGACCCCTGTCATCACAATACTCCATGAACATTTTCAGCCCAATCTTCCATGACGCTTGTCATCACAATGATCCATGCCTTTTTCATCCCAATGCTCCATGACCCCTGTATTCACAATGCTCTGTGACGCATGGCATCACAGTGCTCCATGACACCTGTCATCACAATGCTCCATGCCTTTTTCAGCAAAATGCTACATGAACTTGTCATTACAATGTTCCATGCGCTTGTCATCAGTATACTCCATTACCATTGTCATCAAAATCCTCCATGAACCTTTGTATCACATTGTTTCATGCCCTTGTCATCACAATGCTCCATGCTTCTTGAAATCAAAATGATCCATGACCTGTGTCATCACAATGCTCCAAACACTTGTGATCACAATGTTCCATAACACTTGTCATCACAACGCTCCATGATGCCTGTCATCACAATACTCCATGCCCTTTTGATCACAATGCTCCATGACCATTGTCATCACAATTCTCAATACACTTGTCATCACAGTGCTCCCTGACACTTGTCGTCAGAATGCTCCATGAACCCTGTCAAGAAAAGGCTCCATGCCTTTTTCCTCACAATGACCCATGCAGTTTTCATCACAATGCTCCATGCCATTGTCATCAGAATACTCCACAAGTTTGTCATCAAAATGTTCCATGACCTTGTCATCACAATTCTCCATGCACTTGTCAGCACAATGCTCCCTGACCCTTGTCATCACAATGCTCCCAGCCATTGTCATCACACTGTCCCATTACCTTTGTCATCAGAATCCTCCATGACACTTGCATCACAATGCTCCATGCCATTGTCATCACAATGGGCCATTACATATGTCATCACAATGCTCCCTGACACCTGTCTTCACAATACTGTATGACCTGGTCTTCACAATGCTCCATGCCCTTGTCATCACAATGCACCATTCCAACTGTCATTGCAATAATCCATGAAACTTATTAGACCAATGATCCATGCCCTGGTCATCACAATGCTCCATGTTCCCTGTCATCAAAATTCTCCACGTTCTTGGCATAACTATGTTCCATGACACTTCCCATCACAGTGTAAAATGCTTTGTTATCAAAATACTCCACAAGCTTGTCATCACAATACTCCATGACCCTTGTCATCACAGTGATCCATGACCCCTGTCATCACAATGCTCAATGAGACGTATCATCACAATGCTCCATGCCCCTTGTCATTACAGTGCTCCATGATGCTCGTCACTATAATTATCCATGGTCTTCTCATCACAGTGCTCCACGGTCTTGCCATCACAATGCTCCATGCCCTGGTCATCACAATGCTCCATGTCCCTTGTCATCACAATTCTTCACGTCCTTGTCATCACAATGCTCCATGACAGTTCTCATCACAGTTTAACATGCTCTTGTCATCACAATTCTCCATGCACTTGTCATCGCAATGCCCCATGACCCCTGTCATAGCAAGCCCCATGCCTTTGTCATCACAATGCTTCACGACATTTTCATCAAAATTCTCAATGGCCGTTGTCATCACAATGCTCCATGCCCTTGTCATCACAATGCTCCATGACCCTTGTCATCACAATGCTCCAAGCCCTTGTCATCACAATGCTCCATTACCTTTGTCATCACAATCCTCCATAACACTTGGCATCACAATGCTCCATGCCATTGTCAACACAATGGTACATGAAATATGCCATCACAATGTTCCCTGACACCTGTCTTCACCATACTCCATGACCTTGTCATCACAATGCCCCATGCCCTTGTCATCACAATGTGCCATGCCCACTGTCAACACAATTATCCATGAAACTTGTCAGACCAATGCTCCATGCCCCTGTTATCACAATACTACATGACCCCAGTCATCACAATGCTCCGTGTGTCCCGTCATCACAAGGCTTCATGACCTGTGTCATCACAATAGTCAATGCCCTCATCATCACAAGGCTCTGTGAAATTTGTCACCACAATGCTCCATGAACTTTTCATCACAATGTAGATACGTCCATGAGTGCAAGTGCCCTATGCTCTGTAGCTCATCTTTTAGATGTTTTAGCAAACACAATACACTTCGCCATAGTGGCCGTTGGCAAATTACAATTCCACTATCAGCCTCACAGGGCTCCCTTTTCTCCTCACCCTGTCCTGCATTTCTGGTGTTTACACTTTATGTGGATGGCCCTTCTGACTCATGTGAAGTGATACATTTTGTAGTATTGATTTCCAGTGCCCACCTGTTTGGTTGGATAAAAAGTGTGTATGGCCTTTACTTGAATATATTCACAAAAAAATGCATACGCCCTTTTGGGCCAACTGCATCATTGGCGATGTTCAGCCCCTTTTCTTGTGCTTTAATGGGGAGTCCTTTCTACCTCTTCAAATCTGTTTCCTGCCACTCTCCCTTGCTTACAAGTCCTTTTCTGTGACTTACCTCAAGACATTTTTCGACGATAGATATTTTCAACTCTGCAGTTTCATGAATTTTAGTGCCCCTGAGTTCCATTATTCAACTTGTGTTTTTGGAAACTGGACACAAAACAGCGGGATTTCCTCTAGCCCTATTCTGTTTCCGTGGGCAATTCTAGCCTTTGATGAATTTGTCTTCCGGATTGGAAATTGGAGTGGCATGTGCCTGTCCGAAAACCTAAGACTTGTCTCTAAATTTTTCTCATCCTTCCACTTCATCCTCTGGACAAATTACAAACTGTGTGCAACAGGATGTTGACGGTGCTGATATCCCCAAGTGAGGAGATTGTTAGGAAAGATGCTGGAGGGGTGAACCCGAGCACCAGATGATAAGGAGATGAGGTGCCTTTTCCAAACTCTTTCTGATCAAATGGTGTACCATCCTCTAGGTGTGACAGGCATGTTTTAGCTGTAGGAAGGGTCCAGTGCATGGAAGGAGAACACCAGGGATTTTTCCAAATCAGTGCCTCCCCGTACCCCAAACTGGGGAATTTTTAAGCTACGGCTACACGTATGTCCATTAAGCGCCTTGGGAAATAGGCAGAGCCCAAACTTTAGATGATTGAAATCTTCAGGGTCAGAAGCGTTCACCATCAGCCTTGCTTAGGTTACATTTTATCTGTCTTTGATAGACGATGTCAATAAAAATATCTATTATTTTTCAGATTATTTCCCCTTATAGGTTATTGCAAAATATTCAGTGTAGTTCCCTGTGCTATACAGTAGTTCCTTGTTGATGATCTATTTTATACATAGCAGTGTGTATGTGTTAATCCCACACTGTTAACTTATCCCTTCTCCTACCTTTCTCCTTTGGTAATAATAAATTATAAGATTTTATACTTCTCAGAAATGGGGGAGCTGAAAGAGAGGTATCATTTTCAATGGAAAAGCGTTCAAAACAAGATTGAAGCCTCAGCCAAGAGTACTCGATGTACATCCATGGAAATAAATCACTTCATTTCTCTAATGTTGACCTGACAAATAAGACAGACGTCTTCACTGAACTTGCTTATAGTAAAGTGATGGAAATATCAAAGGTAAGTCTTAGAAACATCTTATTTTACCCGAGCATTATACACTGCTCTGTGTTAACTACAGTTTGGCTCACACATCTGTTCATTGAAGTTACAATGTTCTCAATTTCTGTTACTGATCCTCCAGAGTGGACCCCAACAGAAGTCCCCGTGCCCAGTGTCATTGGAGCCAACAGATCAAGACTGAGTTTGGTTCAGAAGCAAAGGAAACATTATTTTGAAAACAGAATGGAGAGGTGAGAGTGTGCACTCCCCCACGGGCTGTGGGCTGGGATGCTTTGTAGGGATCCCAGCAGCGGCAGTGGGAGTTAGGGGATGGAGCTCTCGAGGGCTGGGTTGGCTGCAGCTCAGGCTCTATGCCGTGGAGTCTGCGTGGGACCCCGCTAGCTGAGGTGTTGACCCAGCCATTCTGCACTACGAAATCGGGTCTGAAGTGCCGGGTGTGGGACCTCTGCATGCGGAACCCTAGGAGCACGTGAAATTAGACAAAGCACAAAGGAATAACAGCTTAGACTTTATTTTATTGCCCAGATTCTCTTTTTATCTCCCAGGAATTTTTAATGAACGTTGCCAGAGACGAACACCTCCTCTGCTTTTTGTTCCGTTACTCATTCTTGGGGTGTTGAGGGTGCAGACCCCTCTTTTGTAACTGCTTCATGCTGTGGTGGGAGCCCTGATACTTCGGGGGACGGGCAAAATGTCTCCCCACCAGCCTCCAGGTGAGGTTGATTGTCCCAAGGCCTCCTGCCTCACTTCTCGTACGCCTGAGCACCAGCATTGGAAGTGTTATAGATTCTGATGACCTTTAAGTGTCCAGGAAAGAGATGTGCAGAGATGCTGAGGTGGCAGGTTTCACCCCACCCCACATTTGTTCGAAGACCTTAGGCTGACGGTTTTTGCCAGCCTAGATGCTCTGATCAGTAGTCTGTGCTTTCTTTAATTAGGTCCTTGAATTAATGTACAAACAGCACCATGTGTCAGAACCCTGCCAACGCAACTCCCAGACAGTCCAGGGTCAGTGGTGATCCAGGACCATGACGTCCACTGAGTCAACGGCCTTTAGAAGTAGCCAGCAGTCCAGCCGGTCATATTGGCCACCATCACCGCGGTGTCTGTAGGGTTTTCTATGGTGAAAGCGTGATATACATTTCCCCCGCCAAGCTTATTAGCTCCCCTCTGGGTGCAGTAAGTCCTGCAAGCAGTAGTCTGCTCTTTCGGGGCACAGTCTGCTTGTTTTCTGAGAGAAACTCCAGGTCAAGTGATGGTCACACGAGTCATCTTGGGGGCCCATTGCTCCCGTTTGTCTCTCTGGAGGTTGGAGTTGGAGGGCCTCCTCACTCGAGGTCAGTGTGTCCACAGAGCGACCCCTGCAACTTCAGGGCATGATGGGTGGTTAGGATCACGACGTGGGGTCCTTTTCCCTTAGGAGGGAGCTGGCCTTGTGGGCTGCTGATTTCCAGCTTTTTAGATACCCCAGTATCCTGGCCTGATGAGTCGGTGGGCAAAGCCCTTGGTGATCATAGTTTATCATACCTGAAGGGCATTCTTGTGTTGCTCCATTTCAAGTGGTCCCAGTTTTTGCACTAAGGCTCCAAGGGCAATTAACCTTTGACCGAGTATGTAAAGGTCAAAGGGTTTAGCTAAATTAGAGAGTTCCTGGGCAAGGGTCTGAATTGACTGATCTTTCTATTCTTGAAAGGCTGCTTCTGGATTCTATACAAAAGGATCATCATCTTTTCGTGTCAGTGTTTCATGTAGAGGCCCAGCTATTAGACTGTAGTTAGGGATCCAGATGCAGAAAACCTTGGCCTCCCCAGGAACCCCTAAGCTGTCTTCTAGTTTTAGAAGATGTAAGGCTGCAAATGGCTTCTTCCCTATCCTGGGATGCGTTTCTCTGAATATCTGTGAGAATGAAGCCCAGTCATGTCACCTGAGCCTGGTATATTTGAGCCTTTTTCTTGGACACCTTCTATCCTTTCTTGGCTAGGTAGTTCAGAGGCGTCTTTAGTAGGCCTGGCGATCAGAATGTCATCTGCATATTGAAGGAGGGTTCCCTTTTACAGAGGTAGAACTTTTAGGTCTTTAGAGGACATTTCCCCAATGATGGTGTGGGGATTTTTGAACCATTGGGGCTGGACGGCCCAGCATTATTGCTTGTGTTGCATGTTGTGTCCTGCCACACACAAGCCAAAAATTCTTGTGACTCTGAGATGAATGGAATACAGAAGAAGGCATCATTGAAGTGTAATACAGAATGTCATGGCCTGGTGGATGGTAGAATGAGCAGCAGTGAGTAGGAAATAGGAGCTACTGGATGTATATCCTCGGTGGCTTCACTGACTGTCCTGATATCCTTTACCAGGTCTCCAGCAGCCCATGGGGCTCTCGTGGTCAGGCCAATCCCAGGATATGGAGCTCACCTGGGCTGCACCCCACACCCCACAGCCCAGGGGGCTCTCGTGTTCAAGTCCCTCCCAGGGTACGGAGCTCACCTGTGCAGCTACCCAGCAGCCCATGGGGCTATCATAGTCAGTCCCTTCCCAGGATACGGAGCTACCCAGGGCAGGTACCCCAGCAGGGCTGGACACACAGGAACTGTGCACATAGCCCACCTTGCAGAGAACCCCCAGCTCACCTGTCGCTCACAGCTGACACAGAACACCTCAGAGCAGGACTTGAACTAACAAACAGCAGCTCTGACAGGTCTGTGACCCTGGCTATCACTCTGTGCAGCCTCTCTCTGCCTGTTCTTCCAGACACTTCCACTGCAGCCAGGGCACCAGGCCTCTGTCTCCACCCACCATCACTCCTCTCCCTGACTCCTGGGTTCCTCTCATTAGGATAGGGTCTTCTTGAAGTTGTTTTCCACTCATGGACCAGATAAAATGATAAGAAAACAAGCCGCAGCTGCAGCCCCTTGTCTATCCTGTCTCTCAAGAGCCCACACCTCTTCCTTGGGCCTGGCCCGTTTAGCAAGGTTCATTTTCTGCAACTGTGAGCCCCTGAGGGGTGAGGATTGGCTGATTTGGGCAGCCTGACACTGCCTGCTGGCCCTCCCCATGTGTGCCTGGATTGAGGTCAATATAAACACCTTTCCAGTCAGCAAGAGCCCCTGTTGCTGTGCCTGACGCCATATTCTCTGCCCTGTCAGCAGTGTCGTGGCTGGGGTGGTGGTAGGGAGGGAGAGGCCGTGGCTTTGTGGGTGGCCCAGTGTGAGTGGGGCTCTGCTGGACTTTCTGCAGGAGTTGCCAGGCTGCCACTTGCTAAAGAAGAGGATGTGTCACCCATACCTGCCACTGGAATTTCTCCCCAGGCAGAGGTGAGGAAGTAAAAAAGCAGTGGGGGCCGTGGCAGGAGGGGTATCTCAGACAGGGAAATGGAAAGCTTCCAGAAGAGCATTTGGGTCCATGACCATCCTGGCTGGCCTGCAGGCACCAAGTCGGCCTGCGTGCTGTCACTGGTGTGGCTCCACAGCCCTTCCTCTAGGCTTGCAAGTGCTTGTACATATTCAGGTGTTTTACCTGGAAAGGGTGGGAAGAGTTCAGCTGCAGCAGGACTGGGGCTCAGCTCACATTTACTCACAGACGCCTCGACACAGTCCCCCAGCTTTGCAATGAGGATGCTCCTTGTGGGGGGGAGTGCTGCTGACTGCATTGGAGATGATTTCCCAACTCTGACCAACTTAATAAGTTTTTACCACTGGAGCAAGTGCCCTTATACGATATTCCTCTGTATAACTGGTGGGTTCTGTTTTTTTTTTTTTTTTTTTTTTTTTTTATATATATATTTTTTTTCTTTTTCGTTCAAGGTAGATTTTATTTATTCCTCTTTTTTTTTTAAATTTGGAGACATAAACATGGAAATAATGCATTAATATAAAGACATCTATGTGAAGGGAAAAACTTTTTTTCTGTTTTATTTTATTAAATGTTATTTATTTATTTTTAATTTTTTAAAATTTATTTATTCATTTTATACAGCAGGTTCTTATTGGATATCTATTTAATACATATAAGTGTGCACATATGAATCCCAGTCTCCCAATTCATCCCACCACCACCCTCACATGGTGTTCCCCCCTTGGTGTCCATATGTTTGTTCTCTACATCTGTGTCTCTATCTCTGCCCTGCAAACCGGTTCATCTGTACCATTTTTCTAGGTTCCACATATATGCATTAATATACAATATTTGTTTTTCTCTTTCTGACTTACTTCACTCTGTATGACAGTCTCTAGATCCATCAAGGTCTCTACAAATGACCCAATTTCATTCCTATGTATGGCTGAGTAATATTCCATTATATATATGTACCATATCTTTATCCATTCGTCTGTCTGTAGGCACTTAGGTTGCTTTCATTACCTGGCTATTGTAAATAGTGCTGCAATGAACATTGTGGTGAATGTGTCTTTTTGATTTATGGTTTTCTCTGGGTATATGCCCAGTAGTGGGATTGCTGGATTATATGGTAATTCTATTTTTAATTTTTTTAAGGAACCTCCATACTGTTCTCCATAGAGACTGTATCGATTTACATTCCCAACAATAGTGGAAGAAGGTTCCTTTTCTCCACACCCTCTCCAGCATTTGTTGTTTGTAGATTTTCTGATGATTTGACGTGATACCTCATTGTAGTTTCGATTTCCATTTCTCTAATAATTAGTGATGTTGAGCAGATTTTCATGTGCGTACTGGCCATCTCTATGTCTTCTTGGAAGAAATATCTATTTAGATCTTCTTCCATTTTTGTATTGGGTTGTTTGTTTTATTAATATTGAGCTGCATGAGCTGTTTATATATATTGGAGATTAATCATTTGTCCATTGATTCATTTGCAAATATTTTCTGCCATTCTGAGGGTTGTCTTTTGGTCTTGTTTGTAGTTTCCTTTGCTTTGCATAAGCTTTTACGTTTCTTTAGGTCCCATCTGTTTAGTTTTGTTTTTTATTTCATTACTATAGGAGGTGGATCAAAAAAGATCTTGCTGTGATTTACGTCAGAGTATCTTTCGTAAGTTTTCTTCTCAGAGTTTTATACTGTCTGGTCTTACATTAAGGTCTCTAATCCATTTTGAATATATTTTTATGTATGGTGTTGGGGAGTGTTCTAATTTCATTCTTTTACATGTAGCTGTCCATATTTCCCAGCACCAATGATTGAAGAGACTGTCTTATCTCCATTGTATAGTCTTGCTTCCTTTGTCATAGATTAGTTGACCATAGGTGTGTAGGTTTATCCCTGGTCTTTTTTTTTTTTTCCTTTTACACGTTTATTGGAGTATAATTGCTTTACAATGGAGTGTTCGTTTCTGCTGTATAACAAAGTGAATCAGCTATACATATACAAATATCACCAGATCCCCTCCCTCTTGCATCTCCCTCCCACACTCCATATCCCACCCCTTTATGTGCTCACAGAGCACCAAGCTGATCTCCCTTTTCTATGTGGCTGCTTCCCAGTAGCTATTTGGTAATGTATTTATGTCCATGCCACTCTCTCACTTCGTCCCAGCTTACCCATCCCCCTTCCGGTGTCCTCAAGTCCTTTCTCTATGTCTGTGTCCTTAATCCTGTCCTGCCACTAGGTTCTTCAAAATCTTTTTTTTTTCTTCATTAGATTCCGTATATCTCTGTTAACATACAGTATTTGTTTTTCCCTTTCAGACTTACTTCACTGTGTAGGACAGATTCTAAGTCCATCCACCTCAGTACAAATAGCTCAGTTTGCTTCTTTTTTTGGCTGAGTAATATTCCATTGTATATATGTGCCAGATCTTCTTTATCCATTCATCTGTCGATGGACACTTAGGTTGCTTCCATGTCCTGGCTATAGCAAATAGAGCTGCAATGAACATTTTTGTACATAACTCTTTTTGAATTATGGTTTTCACAAGGCAAATATCCAGTAGTTGGATTGTTGTGTCGTATGGTACTTCTATTGTTAGTTATTTAAAGGAACCTCCGTAATGTTCTCACTAGTGCCCATATCAATTTACATTCCCACCCACAGTGCAAGTGTGTTCCCTTTTCTCCAATAAAGGTCTCTCCAGCGTTTATTGTTTTGTAGATTTTTTTGATGATTGCCACTCTGCCTGCTGTGACGTGATACCTCACGGTAGTTTTGATTTGCATTTCTCTAATGATTAGTGATGTTCAGCATCCTTTCATGTGTTTCTTGGTAATCTGTATATCTTCTTTGGAGAAATGTCTATTAGGTCTTCTGCCCGTTTTTGGATTGGGTTGTTTGTTTTTGTGATATTGAGCTACATGCGGTGCTTATAAAGTTAGGAGATTAATCCTTTTTCAATTGCTTCATTTGAAAATATTTTCTCCCATTCTAAGGGTTGTTTTTGCATCTTGTTTATGTTTTCCTGTACTGTGTAAAAGCTTTTAAGTTTCATTAGGTCCCATTTGTTGATTTCTGTTTTTATTTCCATTTCTCTAAGTGGTGGGTCAAAAAGGATCTTGCTGTGATTTATGTCATAGAGTGTTCTGCCTATGGCTTCCTCTAAGTGTTTTATAGTGTCTGGTCTTATATTTAGATCTCTAATCAATTTAGAGTCTATTTTTGTGTATGGTGTTATGGAGTGTTCTAATTTCATTCTTTTATGTGTAGGGGTCCAGTATTCCCAGCACCAATTACTGAAGAGACTGTCTTTTCTCCATTGTATATCCTTAGCTCCTTTGTCATAGATGAGATAGCCATAGGTATGTAGGTTTATCTCTGGGCTTTCTGTCCTGTTCCATTGATCTGTGTTTATGCCAATCTACATACACTTGATTCCATTATGGAGACATATAAATACATAGGTTTCAAGGTTATTACCAGTCAGATATATTCCTCTTCAATGAATAGGGTGTTTTGTGTCCAGTTCATTGAGAAAGGAGTAGGTCTTGTCTATTACATATTTGGTATATGGAATGGGATCTGTGCTAATTTCAAACTCTGCTTTTACACATCACCCCATGTCACCTTTCCACTTAAGGAGGCATAAGTGTTTTTTCTAAATGTGTAACTCTGTTCTCTTTTGAAATTCAGTTCATGTGTAGCTATGTTTACATTTCCTCTATAAGTGATATATTACAATAAGTTTCTTTTACTTTGTGGCTCATTGCACTTAGCATCATCGTACCTAAAGCCACTCATTAAGCTGCTATTGGCCTTATGACATTGATTTTATGTCTGAGTGACATTCCATTGTATATAAGTACCACAACATCTATATCCATTTTTTTTTCCTTTCCTGGGATATTTAAAGAGTACTGAAGTCGAGGTTCTTGTAAACAGAGCAGCCCTAAAGTTTGGGCTGGCTGTGTGTTATGGATTTTTAGTTTTCCCAAAATACACGCCCATGAGTGGAAGTGTGCTATGCTCTGTAGCTCTGTTTTAGAAAACAACATACAGTTCTCCAGCGAGGCTGTTGGCAATTTACATCCTGTCCATCGGCGTAACCAGGCTCCCTTTTCTCCATGGCCTGTCCTGCATTTGCGGTTTTTACACTATTTGTGGATGGCCCTTTTGACTGGAGGTAAGGGACACTTCTCTGTAGTGTGGATTTGCAATGCCTGATGGCTTGCTTAGCCAAAAAGGGCGTATGCATTTTTTCCCGAATATATTCAAGAAAATACACATAGTCCCTTTTCAGCCAAGGGCAACATTGTCGAAATTCTGTCGCTTTTCATGTGCTTTAAAGACGACTCCAATCTACCTCTTGAAATCTGTTTCCTTCAATTCTGCCTTGCATTCAAATCCTCTTCACTGCCTTTCCTCAATATATTTCTGGATGATAGTTGTCCTTTATAACTCTGCAAGTTTGTGAATTTCTGTGCCCCTGATTTCCATTTTTCAACTCGCCTCTTTGTGAGCTGGCTGCAATACCGCAGGATGGCTTTAGGCCCTAGTCTGGTTCCAGGGCTTCAGGCTGAGTCTTTGGTTAATTCTTCTTCCTGGTGGGAAACTAGAGTGACATGTGCCCATCCAAACACCTACAGCTAATCTCTCATTTATTCCCCCTCTTCCTGTTCATCCTCTGCACAATTTGCACACTGTGCATAACAGGAGGGTAAAGGCGCTGACACTCTAAGTGGGGAGATTTTTAGTAATGCAGATGGAATGGCGAAGCCGAGCACGACTAAAGGAAAAATGAGGTACCTTATAGAAAACTTTCCCAATTACACAGTGTACCATCCACTGGGTTTCCCATGCATGTTTTAACTGTAGGAAGATTCCCTTAAACCTGGAGAGTTGGGACCACTAGAATGGGTATCACACAGTATTGCTCTAAGTGGTGTTCTTTTGCTCACAAGACCTCAGCAATCTTGTCAGCCCCAAGTGTCCAGTCTTATGTCTCATCCAGCTGTGGGTGTAAAGGTGGTCAATCCAGGTTGCATCACTGGCCCTGAACGTATTTTTTAAGACTTTCTCACTGTTTCGCTGTTTTTGCATTTTGCTTTTGAAATTTATTTTTATAAGTGGGTTTAACTGAATTTCAGTGCTCTGTTCATGCCGTTATACACACACATGATTCCTTTATGGAGACATGAGAATACATATGTTTTAAAATACTGAGAGTCAGACTTATTCCTCTGCAATGAATAGGGGGTGTTGAGTCCAGTTCATTGTGGCGGGAGTAGGTGTTGTCTATTACATACTTGGTTTATGTAACGGTATCAGTGTTAATTTAAAACTCTGATTTTATGCATCACCCCACCTCGCCTTTCCCCTTAAGCAGGCAGAAGATTGTTTTCTAAATGTGTGATTCCGTTGTGTTTGTAAATCAGTTCATGTGTAGCCATGTGTACATTCCCGCTATGAGTGATATCTTATGATAAGATTCGTTACTCTGGTATCTTTCCTAACTCAGTTCATGTGAGGCCATGTTTACAGGACCTTCATAAGTGATATCTTATGGTAAGATTCTTTTTCTGTGTGACTTATTTCACTTAGAATCATCGTACCTGAATCCACTCATTTTGCTGCTCCTGGCCTTATGAAATTGATTTCATGGCTGAGGGATATTCCATCGTACGTAAGTACCAAAATTATTTGAACCATTTTTGTCTTTCCTGGGATATTTAAGGTATACACAAGTTGAGGTTCTTGTAAGCAGTGAAGCCCTAAATTTTGGGGTGGCTCTGTCTTATTGATTTTCAGTTTTCCCAAGGTATATTTCCTAGACTGGAAGTGCTCTTGACTCTGTAGCTCTGTTGTATACTGGTTTTAGGGAACACAATGCACTTCTCCAGAGAGGCAGTTGGCAATTTACATCCCGCCCATCAGCATAACAAGGCTCCATGTTCTCCAGGGCCAGTCTTGCCTTTCTGGTTTTTACACATTTTGCAGATGTCCCTTTTGACCAGTGGGAAGTGATACTACTTTGTGGTGCAGATTTGCATTGCCCACTTGCTTGCTTGGCCAAAAAGGGCGTATGCGTTTTCTGCTGAATATATTCAGGAGAAAACGCATACGCTCATTTTGGCCAAGTGCATCATTGTCGAATTTGTGCCCCTCTTCCTGTGCTTTAAAGGCGATTGCAACATACCTCTTGAAATCTGTTTCCTGCTATACTGCCTCCCTTTCAAGTCCGCCTCGATTCCTTCCCTCAACAGATTTTTAGGCGATAGTTGTCCATTTTTACTCTGCCAGTTTCTGAATTCCTGTGCCCCTGAGCTCCATTTTTAAATTCGTTTTTTGTGAGCAGACAGCAAGTCCAAAATTTTGGTTCAGGACCTATACTGGTTCCCGGCGCGTTTCTGAGTCTTTGGTTAATTATTCTTCCTGCGGGGCAATTAGTGTGACATGTACCCGTCCAAATGCTTAACATCTACTCTCTCATTTGTTCTCCCTCTTCCCTTTTATTTTTGCCAAATTGGTAACTGTGCGAACCAGGAGTTTAAAGGGGCTGTCTCTCCAAGTTGGCAGATTGATAGTAAAGCAGTTGGAAAGTCAAACCGGAGCACCAGGAGAGGGATTATTAGTTGAGTTTTAGAAACCTTTCGTATTCACAGTGTGTCCATTCTCTAGGTTTCCCATACATGTTATAGTGGTAGTAATAGTCCCTTCAACCTGGACACATGGGACCCATGGAATGGGTGCTATGCATTATTTCTTTAAAGGGTCTGCATTTGCTCACCCAATCTCACCAATCCTCTCAGTTCCATGTGTCCAGCTTTATGCCACCTCCAGCTCTCATTGTAGATAGGGTCATTCAAGGTTTCATCCGAGACACTGAAGGAATTGTAAAGAATATCCCTTTTGATTTGTTTTTCAAATTCCTTTTTATAGTGGGTTTGAGCTGAATCTCGCTGCCAAGTTTATGCAAGTCTAGGCACAATTGATTCCCTTACGGAGACATATCAATACATAGGTTTAAAAATTCTTACTACTCAGATATAATCCTCTGTGGGAAATATGGGGTTTTGAGTCTCTTTCACTGAGGAAGGTGTAGGTCTTGTCTATTCCATAGTTGGTTTTTGGAATGGTACCTGTGCTTATATCAAACTCTGGTTTTATGCATCACCCCACCTCACCTTCCCCGTTAAGCAGGCATAAGAGAGTTTTCTAAATGTGAGACTCTGTTCTCGTTTCTAACTCAGTTCATGTGTAGCCATGTTTACAGGATCTTCATAAGTGATATCTTAAGATAAGTTTCTTTTTCTGTGTGACTTATTTCACTTAGAATCATCGTACCTGAATCCACTCATTTTGCTGCTACTGGTCTTATGACATTGATTTCATGGCTGAGGGATATTCCATTGTATGTAAATAACATAATTTTTTGAACGTTTTTATCTTTCCTTGGATATTTAAGGTGTACCCAAGTTGAGGTTCTTGTAAGCAGTGCAGCCCTAAATTTTGGAATGGCTCTGTCTTATTGATTTCCAGTTTTCCCAAGATATATTCCCTAGACTGGAAGGGCCCTTGGCTCTGTAGCTCTGCTGTTTACTTGGTTTAGGGAACACAATGCACACCTCCAGAGAGGCAGTTGGCAATTTACATCCTGAGCATCAGCATAACAAGGCTCCCTGTTCTCCAGGGCCTCTCTTGCCTTTCTGGATTTTACCCATTTTGTGGATGTCCCTTTTGACAGGTGGGAAGTGATACTTCTTTGTAGTGCAGATTTGCATTGCCCTCTTGCTTGCTTGGCCAAAAAGGGTTTATGCATTTTCTCCTGAATATATTCAGGAGAAAACGCATAAACACTTTTTGGCCAAGTGCATCATTGTCGAAGTTGTGCCTCACTTCCTGTGCTTTAAAGGCGATTCCAACGTACCTCTTGAAATCTGTTTCCTGCCATTCTGCCTCGCTTTCAAGTCCGCCTCGTTGCCTTCCCTCAACAGATTTTTGGATGATAGTTGTTCTTTATTACTCTGCCTGTTTGTGAATTGTTTGCCCTTGAGCTCAATTATTTAACTTGTTTTTTTGTGAGCTGAACGCAAGTCCAATATTTTGGTTCAGGACCTATACTGGTTCCCGGTGTGTGGCTGAGACTTTAGTTAATTCTTCTTCCTCCCGGGAAATAAGAGTGACATGTGCCCGTCCAAATGCCTAACAGCTACTCTTTCATTGGTTCTCCCTCTTCCCTTTCATCCTCTGCCAAATTGGCAACCTGTGCGAACCAGGAGGCTAAAGGGGCTGTCTCTATATGTTGGGAGATTGATAGTAAAGCAGTTCGTAAGTCAAAGCATAGCACCACGAGAGGTTCTATTCGTTGAGTTTTAGAGATCTTTTGTATTCACAGTGTGTCCATTCTGTAGGTTTCCCATACATGTTATAGCTGTAGTAATATTCCCTTCACCCTGGACTGTTGGGACCATTGGAATGGGTGCCATGTATTATTGCTTTAAAGAGTCTGCAT
The DNA here is from genome assembly GCF_964341445.2 of Mesoplodon mirus. Lineage (NCBI taxonomy): Eukaryota > Metazoa > Chordata > Mammalia > Artiodactyla > Ziphiidae > Mesoplodon > Mesoplodon mirus. The sequence continues at coordinate 710,739 of NW_028295604.1, forward strand.
TTGCTCACCCAATCTTACCAATCCTCGCAGTCCCATGTGTCCTTCCTTATGCCACATCCAGCTGTCTTTGCAGATAGGGTCATTACAGGTTTCATCAGAGACCCAGAATGAGTTGTAAAGAATTTACCTTTTCTTTTGTTTTTCAAATTCCTTTTTATACTGGGTTTGAGCTGTTTCTCGCTGCCATGTTTATGCTAGTCTAGACACACTATATTCCCTTATGGAGACATATCAATACATAGGTTTTAAGATTCTTACTAGTCAGATATATTCCTCTGCATGAAATATGTTGTTTTGAGTCCCTTTTACTGAAGAAGGTGTAGGTCTTGCCTATTCCATAGTTGGTTTTTGGAACGGTACCTGTGCTTATATCAAACTCCGGTTTTATGCATCACTCCACCTCACATTCCCCCTTAAGCAGGCATAAGAGTGTTTTCTAAATGTGAGACTCTCTTCTCTTTCCTAACTCAGTTCTTGTGTAGCCATGTTTACAGGATCTTCATAAGTGATATCTTATGATAAGTTTCTTTTTCTGTGTGACTTATTTCACTTAGAATCATCGTACCTGAATCCACTCATTTTGCTGCTACTGGTCTTATGACATTGATTTCATGGCTGAGGGATATTCCATCGTACCTAAGTACCACAATTTTTTGAACCATTTTTATATTTCCTGGGATATTTAAGGTGTACCCAAGTTGAGGTTCTTGTAAGCAGTGCAGCCTTAAATTTTGGTGTGGCTCTGTCTTATTGATTTTCATGTTTCCCAAGGTATATTCCCTTGACTGGAAGTGGCCTTTGCTCTGTAGCTCTGTTGTTTACTTATTTTAGGGAACACAGTACACTCCTCCAGAGAGGCAGTTGGCAATTTACATCCCGCCCATCAGCATAACAAGGCTCCCTGTTCTCCAGGGCCTCTCTTGCCTTTCTGGATTTTACCCATTTTGTGAATGTCCCTTTTGACCGGTGGGAAGTGATACTTCTTTGTAGTGCAGATTTGCATTGCCCACTTGCTTGCGTGGCCAAAAAGTGCGTATGCGTTTTCTCCTGAATATATTCAGGAGAAAACACATAGGCCCTTTTTGGCCAAGTGCATCATTGTCAAAGTTGTGCCTCACTTCCTGTGCTTTAAAGGTGATTCCAACGTACCTCTTGAAATCTTTTTCCTGCTATTCTGCCTCGCTTTCAAGTCCGCCTCGTTGCCTTCCCTCAACTGATTTGATGACAGGGTCATGGAAAATTGTGATTACAGGGGTGAGGGTGTATTCTGATGACTAGTCATGGAACACTGTGATATCTCTGGTGAGAGAGCATTTTGATGAGAAGTGCATGGACCATTGTGATTACAAGTTTTATGGAGCATTGCAATGACAAGGTTGTGGACCGTTGTGATGAAATGCGCGTGGCACATTGTGAAGACAATGGTCATGGAGCATTGTTCTGACAAAGACATGGAGCATTGTGATGACAAGGGTCACTGTGAATTGTGATGAAAAGTTCATGGAGCATTGTGGTTACAAAGGTCACAGAACCTTGTGATGACACGGGCTTTGAACATTGTGATGACAAATGTTATGAAGCATTGTGATGACTGGAGTCACGGAGCATTGTGATGACAGGGGTCATGGAGCATTGTGATGACATGTGTCATGGAGCAATGTGCTGACAAGCGCATGGAGCATTGTGATGACAAGGGTCATGGAGCATTGTGCTGAGAAAGGCATAGAGCATTGTGATGACAAGGGTCAAAGAGCATTGTGATGAAAATTTCGTGGATCATTTTGGTTAAAAAGCTCACAGAGAGTGATGATGACGAGGGCATGGCCCATTGTGGTGACAAAGGTCATGAAGCATTGTGATGACTGGCGTCACAGAGCATTGTGATGGCAGGGGTCATGGAGCATTGTGATAACAAGGGCATGGAGCATTGTGATGACCAGTGCAAGGAGCATTGGTCTTATAAGTTTCATGGATTATTGTGATGACAGTTAGAATGGCGCATTGTGATGACAACGGCATGGAGCATTGTGATGACCAGGCCATGCAGTATTGTGAAGAAAGGTGTCAGGGAGCATTGTGATGACATATGTAATGGCCCATTTTGATGACAATGGCATGGAGCATTGGGATGCCAAGTGTCATGGAGGATTCTGATGACAAAAGTAATAGAGCATTGTGATGAAAATGGCTTGGAGCATTGTGATGACAAGGGTCAGGGAGCATTCTGATGACAAGCTTGTGGATTATTTTGATGACAATGGCATGGATCATTTTGATGAAAACGGCATGGGGCATTGTGATGAAAAAGGCATGGAGCCTTTTCGTGACAGGGTTCAAGGAGCATTCTGATGACAAGTGTCAGGGAGCATTGTGATGACAAGTGTATTGAAAATTGTGATGACAAACGTCATGGAGCATTGTGATGAAAAGGCCATGGAGTATTGTGATGACAGGCATCATGGAGCGTTGTGATGACAAGTGTTATGGAACATTGTGATCACAAGGGTTTGGAGTATTGTGATGACAGAGGTCATGGATCATTTTGATTTCAAGGAGCAGGGAGCATTGTGATGACAAGTGCATGAAGCAATGTGATCCCAAGGTTCATGGAGGATTGTGATGACAATAGAAATGGAGTATTTTGAGGACAAGCACATAGAGCATTGTAATGGAAAGGTCATGTAGCATTTTGCTGACAAAGGCATGGAGCATTGTGATGACATGTGTCATGGAGCACTGTGATGACAAGCGTCACGGAGCATTATGAATACACGGGTCATGGAGCATTGGGATGACAAGGGCATGGATCATTGTGATGACAAGGGTCATGGAGCACTGCGCTGAAAATATTCATGGAGTGTTGTGATGACAGTGGTCATGGAGCATTGTGATGACTATGGAATGGAGCATTGTGATGACAAGAGTCCCAGATCATTTTGTTGTCAGTTGTCATGGAGTGTTGTGATAACAGTGGTCATGGAGCATTGTGAAGATATTGGCCATGGAGCATTGTGATGAGTAGGTCGTGGAGCATTGGGCTGAAAATATTCATGGACTATTGTGATGACAGGGGTCATGGAGCATTGAGATGACAAGGGAATGGAGCATGGTGATGACAATGTCCTGGAGCATTGTGAGGAGAAGTCCATGGAGACTTGTGATGACAAGTCTCATGTAGCATTCTGATGAAAAGCGGCATGGAGCATTGTGATTACAGGGGTCTTGGAGCATTGTGATGACAAGGGCATGGAGCATTATGATGAGAAGGCCATGAAGCATTCTGATGACATGCGTCATGGAGCTTTTTGATGACAAAGGCATGGATCATTGTGATGACAAGGGTCATGGAGCACTGGGCTGATAATGTTCATGGAGTGTTGTGATGACAGGGGTCATGGAGCATTGTGATGACTATGGAATGGAGCATTGTGATGACAAGAGTCACGGATCATTGTGTTGTCGGGTGTCATGGAGAGTTGTGAGGACAGTGGTCATGGAGCATTGTGATGATATTGGCCATGGAGCATTGTGATGAATAGGTCTTGGGACACTGGGCTGAAAATATTCATGGATTATTGTGATGACAGGGGTCATGGAGCATTGTGATGTGAAGGGAATGGAGCATGGTGATGACAATGTCCAGGAGCATTGTGATGAGAAGACCATGGAGACTTGTCATGACAAGTCTCATGGAGCATTCTGATGAAAAGTGGCATGGAGCATTGTGATTACAGGGGTCTTGGAGCATTGTGATGACTAGGGCATGGAACACTGTGATACATGTGTCATGGGTCATGGAGGATTGTGATGATAAGTCATGGAGCATTGTGATGACAAGGGCATGGAGCATTGTGTAGATAAGGTCATGGTGTATTGTGAAGACAGGTGTCAGGGAGCATTGTGATGACATATGTCATGGTCCATTGCGATGACAATGGCAGGAATATTGTGATGCCAATTGAAATGGAGAATTGTGATGACAAATACAATGGAGCATCGTGATGACTATGTCTTGGAGCATTATGATGACAATGGCCATTGAGAATTTTCATGACAATGTCGTGAAGCATTGTGATGACAAGTTCCTTGAGCATTGTGATGACAAATCCATGGAGCCTTGTGAAGACAAGTCTCATGGAGCATACTGATGAAAAGGGTCTTGGAACATTGTGATGACAAGGGCATGGAGCATTGTGAGGAGAAGACCAAGGCGCATTCTGATGGCATGCGTCATCGAGCTTTGTGATCACAAGGGCATGGAGCATTGTGATTACATGGGTCTTGGAGCATTGTGATGAAAATGGCATGGATCATTGTGATGAAATAGGCATGGAACCTTGTCATGACAGGGTTCAAGGAGCATACAGACAACAATTGTCAGGGAGCATTTTGATGACAAGTGTATTGAGCATTGTGATGACAATGGTCATGAGGCATTGTGATGAGAAGACCATGCATAATTGTGATGACGAGCGTCATGGGGCATTGTGATGACAAGTGTTATGGAATATTGTGATCACAAGGGTTTGGAGCATTGTTATGACAGAGGTCATGGAGCAATTTGATTTCATTGTGATGACAATAGCATGAAGCATTATGATGATGGGCATGGTGCATTGTGATGACAGGGTTCATGGATCACTGAAATGAAAAGGGGCATAGAGCATTGTGATGACAGGGTTCTTGGAGCATTGTGATGAGAAGGGTCATGGAGCTTTGTGATGACAAGGCCATGGAACATCGTGATGGCAGGGGTCATGGAGCATTGTTATGACAGTGGTAATGGAGCATTGTGATGGCAAGGGCATGGATCATTGTGCTGAGAAGGCCATGGAGCATTCTGATGACATGTGTCATGGAGCTTTGTGAAGACAAGGGCATGGAGCAATGTGATGACAATGACATGGAGCACTGTGATGCCAAGTGTCATGGATCTTTGTGATGACAAAGGTCATGGAGCATTTTGATGGCAAGGGCGTTGTGCATTGTGATGAGAAAGGCAGGGAGCATTCTGAAGACAGGGTCTTTGAGCAATTTGATGAAAATTGTCATGGAACATTTTGATGACAGGTGTTATGGAACATTGTGATGTCAGGGGACATCGAACATTGTTATGATAAGTGCATGTAGCATTGTGATGAAAGGAGTGACGGAGTATTGTGACAAATAGTGATGTAGCATTGTGATATCAGTGGTGAGAGAGCATTTTGATGAGAAGTGCATGGAGCATTGTGATGACAAATTTTATGGAGCATTGTGATGACAAGATTGTGGAGCACTGTGATGACAAGCACATGGTGCATTGTGATGACATTTGTCATGGAGCATTGTGCTGCCAAGCGCATGGAGAATTGTGATGACAAGGGTCAAAGAGCATTGTGATGAAAAGTTCATGGAGTATTGTGGTTAAAAATGTCACAGAGACTGTTGATGACCAGGGCATGGACCATTGTGATGACAAAGGTCATGAAGCATTGTGATGATTGGAGTCACGGAGCATTGTGATGACAGGGGTCATGGAGCATTGTGATAACAAGGGCATGGAGCATTGTGATGACAAGGGCATGGAACATTGGTCTAATAAGTTTCATGGATTATTGTGATGACACTTAGAATGGCGCATTGTGATTACAACGGCATGGAGCATAGTGATGACCAGGCCATGCAGTATTGTGAAGAAAGGTGTCACGGAGCATTGTGATGACATATGTAATGGCCCATTTTGATGACAATGGCATGGAGCATTGGGATGCCAATTGTCATGGATGATTCTGATGACAAAAGTAATGGAGCATTGTGATGACAATGGCTTGGAGCATTGTGATGACAAGGGTCAGGGAGCATTGTGCTGACAAGTGCGTGGAGAATTGTAATGACAAGTGTCATGGAGCATTCTGATGACAAGCTTGTGGAGTATTTTGATGACAATGGCATGGATCATTTTGATGAAAACCGCATGGGGCATTGTGATGAAAAATGCATGGAGCCTTTTCGTGACAGGGTTCAAGGAGCATTCTGATGACAAGTGTCACGGAGCATTGTGATGACAAGTGTATTGAAAATTGTGATGACAAAGGTCATGGAGCATTGTGATGAAAAGGGCATGGAGTATTGTGATGACAGGCATCATGGAGCGTTGTGATGACAAGTGTTATGGAACATTGTGATCACAAGGGTTTGGAGTATTGTGATGACAGAGGTCATGGATCATTTTGATTTCAAGGAGCAGGGAGCATTTTGATGACAAGGGCATGAAGCAATGTGATCCCAAGTTTCATGGACGATTGTGATGACAATGGAAATGGATTATTTTGATGACAATCGCATAGAGCATTGTAATGGAAAGGTCATGTAGCATTTTGCTGACAAAGGCATGGAGCATTGTGATGACATGTGTCATGGAGCAGTGTGATGACAAGCGTCACGGAGCATTGTGAATACATGGGTCATGGAGCATTGGGATGACAAGGGCATGGATCATTGTTATGACAAGTGTCATGGAGCACTGGGCTGAAAATGTTCATGGAGTGTTGTGATGACAGGGGTCATGGAGCATTGTGATGACTAGGGAATGGAGCATTGTGATGACAAGAGTCCCAGATCATTTTGTTGTCAGTTGTCATGGAGTGTTGTGATAACAGTTGTCATGGAGCATTGTGAAGATATTGGCCATGGAGCATTGTGATGAGTAGGTCGTGGAGCATTGGGCTGAAAATGTTCATGGACTATTGTGATGACAGGGTTCATGGAGCATTGTGATGACAAGGGAATGGAGCATGGTGATGACAAGGTCCTGGAACATTGTGAGGAGAAGACCATGGAGACTTGTGATGACAAGTCTCATGGAGCATTCTGATGAAAAGTGGCATGGAGCATTGTGATTACAGGGGTCTTGGAGCATTGTGATGACAAGGGCATGGAGCATTATGATGAAAAGGCCATGATGCATTCTGATGACATGCGTCATGGAGCTTTTTGATGACAAGGGCATGGATCATTGTGATTACAGGGATCTTGGAGCATTGTGATGAAAAGGGCATGGATTATTGTGATGACAAAGGCATGGAGACTTGTCATGACAGGGTTCAAGGAGCATACTGATGGCAAGTGTCAGGCAGCATGGTGATGACAAGTGTATTGAGCATTGTGATGACAAAGATCATGGAGCATTGTGAAGAGAAGACCATGGATAATTGTGATGATGAGCGTCATGGGGTGTTGTGATGATAAGTGTTATGGAACATTGTGATCACAAGTGTTTGGAGCATTATGATGAAAGAGGTCATGGAGAATATTGATTTCATTGTGATGACAATAGCCTGAAGCATTATGATGATGGGCATGGTGCATTGTGATGGCAGGGTTCATGGAGCATTGAGATGAAAAGGGGCATGGAGCATTGTGTTTAAAAATGTCTTGGAGCATTGTGATGACAAGGGCATGGAGAATTGTGATGAGAAGCCCATGGAACTTTCTGATGAAATGCGTCATGGAGCTTTGTGATGACAAGGGCAAGGAGCATTGTGATTACAGGGGCCTTCAGCATTGTGATGACAAGTGTCATGGAACCTTGTGATTACTAGGCCGTGGAACATTGTGATGGCAGGTGTCATGGTGCATTGTTATGACAGAGGTAATGGAGCATTGTGATGAGAAGGGCATGGAACATTGGTCTGAAATGTTTCATGTATTATTGTGATGAGAGTGGGCATGGAGCATTGTGATGACAAGGGTACGGAACACTATGATACATGGGTCAGGCAGGATTGTAATGGCAAGGGCAAGGAGCATTGTGATGAGAAGGGCATCGAGCATTGTGATGACAAGTGTCATGGAGCTTTGTGATGACAAGGGCATTGAGCAATGTTATGAGAGGGTTCATGGAGCATTGTGATGACAATGAAATGGAGCATTGTGATGCCAAGGGTCATGGAGCTTTGTGATGACAAGTCATGGAGCATTTTGATGACAAGGGAATGGTGCATTGTGATGAGAAGTGCAGGGAGCATTTTGATGACCTGGCCATGCAGCAATTTGATGAAAAGTTTAATGGAATATTTTGATGGCAGGTGTTATAGAACATTGTGATGTCAGGGGTTTTGGAGCTTTGGGATGAAAAGGATCATGGAGAATTTTGATGACAGGGGTTATGGAACATTGTGATGTCATGGGTCATGGAACATTGTGATGATAAGGGGATGTAGCAGTGTGATGACAGGGTCGTGGAACATTGTGATTACAGGGGTGAGGGTGTATTGTGATGACTAGTCATGGAACACTGTGATATCTCTGGTGAGAGAGCATTTTGATGAGAAGTGCATGGACCATTGTGATTACAAGGTTTATGGAGCATTGCAATGACAAGGTTGTGGACCGTTGTGATGAAATGCGCGTGGCACATTGTGAAGACAATGGTCATGGAGCATTGTTCTGACAAAGACATGGAGCATTGTGATGACAAGTGTCACTGTGAATTGTGATGAAAAGTTCATGGAGCATTGTGGTTACAAAGGGCACAGAACCTTGTGATGACACGGGCATGGATCATTGTGATGACAAACTTTATGAAGCATTGTGATGACTGGAGTCACGGATCATTGTGATGACAGGGGTCATGGAGCATTGTGATGACATGTGTCATGGAGCATTCTGCTGACAAGCGCATGGAGCATTGTGATGACAAGGGTCATGGAACATTGTGCTGAGAAAGGCATAGAGCATTGTGATGACAAGGGTCAAAGAGCATTGTGAAGAAAAGTTCATGGATCATTTTGGTTAAAAAGCTCACAGAGAGTGATGATGACGAGAGCATGGCCCATTGTGGTGACAAAGGTCATGAAGCATTGTGATGACTGGAGTCACAGATCATTGTGATGGCAGGGGTCATGGAGCATTGTGATAACAAGGGCATGGAGCCTGGTGATGACCAGGGCAAGGAGCATTGGTCTAATAAGTTTCATGGATTATTGCGATGACAGTTGGAATGGTGCATTGTGATGACAAGGGCATGGAACATTGTGATGGCCAGGTCATGCACTATTGTGAAGACAGGTGTCAGGGAGCATTGTGATGACATATGTAATGGCCCATTGTGATGACAATGGCATGGAGCATTGGGATGCCAAGTGTCATGGAGCATTCTGATGGCAAAGGTAATGAAGCATTGTGATGACAATGGCTTGGAGCATTGTGATGACAAGGGTCAGGGAGCATTGTGCTGACAAGTGCATGGAGAAATGTGATGACAAGGGTCATGGAGCATTCTGATGACAAGCTTGTGGAGTATTTTGATGACAATGGCATGGAGCATTGTGATGAAAACGGCATGGGGCATTTTGATGAAAAAGGCATAGAGGCTTTTCCTGACAGGGTTCAAGAAGCATACTGATGACAAGTGTCAGGGAGCCTTGTGATGACAAGTGTATTGAGAATTGTGATGACAAAGTTCATGGAGCATTGTGATGAAAAGAGCATGGAGTATTGTGATGACAGGCATCATGGAGTGTTGTGATGACAAGTGTTATGGAACATTGTGATCACAAGTGTTTGGAGTATTGTGATGACAGAGGTCATGGATCATTTTGATTTCAAGGAGCAGGGAGCATTGTGAGGACAAGGGCATGAAGCAATGTGATCCCAAGGTTCATGGAGGATTGTGATGACAATGGAAATGGAGTATTGTTATGACAACTGCATAGAGCATTGTAATGACAAGGTCATGTAGCATTTTGCTGACAAAGGCATGGAGCATTATGATGACATGTGTCATGGAGCACTGTGATGACTAGCGTCACGGAGCATTGTGAATACAGGGGTCATGGAGCATTGGGATGACAAGGGCATGGAACATTGTGATGACAAGTGTCATGGTCCATTGCGATGAGAACGGCAGGGAGTATTGTGATGCCAAATGAAATGGAGAATTGTGATGACAAATATAATGGAGCATTGTGATGACTAGGCTTGGAGCATTATGATGACAAGGGCCATTGAGAATTTTCATGACAAGATCGTGAAGCATTGTGATGACAAGTTCCTTGAGCATTGTGATGACAAATCCATGGAGCCTTGTGAAGACAAGTCTCATGGAGCATACTGATGGAAAGGGTCTTGGAACATTGTGATGACAAGAGCATGGATTATTGTGAGGAGAAAACTAAGGAGCATTCTGATGGCATGCGTCATCGAGCTTTGTGATGACAAGGGCATGGAGCATTTTGATTACATGTGTCTTGGAGCACTGTGATGAAAATGGCATGGATCATTGTGATGAAAAAGGCATGGAGCCTTGTCATGACAGGGTTCAAGGAGCATACAGACAACAAGTGTCAGGGACCATTTTGATGACAAGTGTATTGAGCATTGTGATGACAAAGGTCATGGAGCATTGTGATGAGAATACCATGGATAATTGTGATGACGAGCGTCATGTGGCATTGTGATGCCAAGTGTTATGGAATATTTTGACCACAAGGGTTTGGAGCATTGTTATGACAGAGGTCATGGAGCATTTTGATTTCATTGTGATGAAAATAGCATGAAGCATTAGGATGATGGGCATGGTGCATTGTGATGACAGGGTTCATGGATCAGTGAGATGAAAAGGGGCATAGAACATTCTGATTACAAGTTTCTTGGAGCATTGTGATGAGAAGGGTCATGGAGCCTTGTGATGACAAGGCCATGGAACATCGTGATGGCAGGGGTCATGGAGCTTTGTTATGACAGTGGTAATGGAGCATTGTGATGGCAAGGGCATGGAACATTGTGATGAGAAGGCCATGGAGCATTCTGATGACGTGTCATGGAGCTTTGTGATGACAAGCACATGGAGCAGTGTGATGAGAGCGTTCATGGAGCATTGTGATGACAATAACATGGAGCATTGTGATGCCAAGGGTCATGGATCTTTGTGATGACAAAGGTCACGGAGCATTTTGATGGCAAGGGCGTTGTGCATTGTGATGAGAAGGACAGGGAGCATTGTGATGACAGGGTCATGGAGCAATGTGATGAAATGTGTCATGGAATATTTTGATGACATGTGTTATGGAATATTGTGATGTCATGGGTCTTGGAGCATTTTGATGAAAAGGGTCATGGATCATTTTGATGACAGGTGTTATGGAACATTGTGATGTCAGGGGTCATCGAACATTGTGATGATAAGTGCATGTAGCATTGTAATGACAGGAGTCATGGAATATTGTGATGACAGGGATGAGGGTGTACAGTGACAAATAGTGATGTAGCATTGTGATATCAGTGGTGAGAGAGCATTTAGATGAGAAGTGCATGGAGCATTGTGATGACAAGATTGTGGAGCATTGTGATGACAAGCGCATGGTCCATTGAGATGACCTGTGTCATGGAGCATTGTGCTGAAAAGCGCATGGAGCATTGTGATGACAAGTGTCATGGAGCATTGTGCTGAGAAAGGCATAGAGCATTTTGATGACAAAGGTCAAAGAGCATTGTGATGAAAATTCATGTAGCATTGTCGTTAAAAAGGTCACAGAGACAGTTGATGATGAGGACATGGACCATTGTGATGACAAAGGTCATGAAGCATTGTTATGACTGGAGTCACGGAGCATTGTGATGACAGGGGTCATGGAGCATTGTGATAACAAGGGCATGCAGCATTGTGATGACAAGGGCATGGGACATTGGTCTAATAAGTTACATGAATTATTGTGATGACAGTTGGAATGGCGCATTGTGATGACAAGGGCATGGAGTATTGTGATGACCATTTCATGCAGTATTGTGGAGACAGGTGTCAGGGAGCATTGTGATGACATATGTAATGGCCCATTGTGATGACAATGGCATGGAGCACTGTGATGCCAAATGTCATGGAGGATTCTGATGACAAATGTAATGGAGCATTGTGATGACAATGGTTTGTAGCATTGTGATTACAAGGGTCAGGGAGCATTGTGCCGACAAGTGCATGGGGATTTGTGATGACAAGGGTCATGGAACATTCTGATGACAAGCTTGTAGAGTATTTTGATGACAATGGCATGGAGCATTGTGATGAGAAGGGCGTGGAACATTGGCCTGAAATATTTCATGGATGATTGTGATGAGAGTGGGCATGGAGCATTGTGATGACAAGGGCACGGAACACTGTGATACATGGGTCAATGGTCATGCAGCTTTGTGATGAAAATTCATGGAGCACTGTGATGACAAGGGCATGGAGCATTGTGATGACAGGGGCATGGAGCATTGGTCTGACAAGTTTCATTGATTATTGTGATGATATTGGACATGGTCCATTGTGATGACAAGGGCATTGATCATTGTGAAGAGAAGGTCATGGAATATTGTGAAGACAGGTGTCAGGGAGCATTGTGATGACATATGTCATGGTCCATTGCGATGAGAATGGCAGGGAGCACTGTGATGGCAAATATAATGGAGCATTGTGATGACTAGGGCTTGGAGCATTATGATGACATGGGCCATTGAGAATTTTCATGACAAGGTAGTGAAGCATTGTGATGACAAGATCCTGGAGCATTATGATGAGAAAACCATGGAGCTTTGTGATGACAAGTCTCATGGAGCATACTGATGAAAAGGGGCAAGGAGCATTGTGATTACAGGGGTCTTGCCACATTGTGATGACAAGGGCATGGAGCATTGTGAGCAGAAGGCCAAGGAGCATTCTGATGACATGTGTCATTGAGCTTTGTGATGACAAGGGCATGGAGCATTGTGATTACAGGGGTCTTGAAGCATTGTGATGAAAAAGGCATGTGTCATTGTGATGAAAAAGGCATGGAGCCTTGTCATGACATGTTTAAAGGAGCATACAGAAAACAAGTGTCAGGGAGAATTTTGATGACAAGTGTTTTGAGCATTGTGATAACAAAGGTCATGGAACATTGTGATGAGAAGACCATGGATAATTGTGATGACGAGCATCATGGGGCATTGTGATGACAAGTGTTATGGAATATTGTGATCACAAGGGTTTTGAGCAATGTTATGACAGACGTCATGGAGCATTTTGATTTCATTGTGATCACAATAGCATGAAGCATTATGATGATGGGCATGGGGAATTGTGATGACAGGTTTCATGGATCATTGTAATGAAAAGGGGCATAGAGCATTGTGATTACAAGGTTCTTGGAGCATTGTGATGAGAAGGGTGATGAGCCTTGTGATGACAAGGCCATGGGATATCGTGATGGCAGGGGTCATGGAGCATTTTTATGACAGTGGTAATGGAGCATTGTGATGGCAAGGGCATGGAGCATTGTGATGAGAAGGCCATGGAGCATTCTGATGACATTTGTCATGTAGCTTTGTGAAGATAAGTGCATGGAGCAATGTGATGAGAGCGTTCATGGAGCATTGTGATGACAATGACATGGAGCATTGTGATGAGCAGGCCATAAAGCATTCTGATGACATGTGTCATGGAGCTTTTTGATGACAAGGGAATGGAGCATTGTGACTACAGGGATCTTGGAGCATTGTGATGAAAAGGGCATGGATTATTGTGATGAAAAAGGCATGGAGCCTTGTCATGACAAGGTTCAAAGATCATACTGACGACAATTGTCAGGGAGCATTGAGATGACAAGTGTATTGAGCATTTTGATGACAAAGATCATGGAGCATTGTGATGAGAAGGCCATGGATAATTGTGGTGAGGAGCGTCATGGGGTATTGTGATGATAAGTGTTATGGAACATTGTGATCAAAATGGTTTGGAGCATTATGATGACAGAGGTCATGGAGAATATTGATTTCATTGTGATGACAATAGCCTGAAGCATTATGAGGATGGGCATGGTGCATTGTGATGATAGGGTTCATGGAGCATTGAGATGAAAAGGGGCATGGAGCATTGTGTTTACAGGGGTCTTGGAGCATTGTGATGACAAGTTCATGGAGCATTGTGATGAGAAGGTCATGCAATATTGTGAAGACGGGTGTCAGGGAGCATTGTGATGACATATGTCATGGCCCATTGTGATGAAAATGGCATGGAGCATTGTGATGCCAAGTGTCATGGAGGATTCTGATGACAAATGTAATGGAGCATTGTGATGACAATGGCTTGGAGCATTGTGATGACAAGTGTCAGGGAGCATTGTGCTGACACGTGCATGGAGATTTGTGATGACAAGGGTCATGGAACATTCTGATGATAAGCTTGTGGAGTATTTTGATGGCAATGGCATGGAGCATTGTGATGTAAACGGCATGGGACATTGTGATGAAGAATGCATGGAGCCTTTTCGTGACTGGGTTCAAGGAGCATTCTGTCGACAAGTGTCAGGGAGCATTGTGATGACAAGTGTATTGAGAATTGTGATGACAAATGTCATGGAACATTGTGATGAAAAGGGCATGGAGTATTGTGATGAAAGGCATCATGGAGCGTTGTGATGACAAGTGTTATGGAACATTGTGATCACAAGGTCTTGGAGCATTGTGATGACAGAGGTCATGGATCATTTTGATTTCAAGGAGCATGGAGCATTGTGATGACAAGGGCATGAAGCAATGTGATCCCAAGGTTCATGGAGGGTTGTGATGACAATGGTAATGGAGTATTGTGATGACAAGCACATAGAGCATTGTAATGACAAGGTCATGTAGTATTTTGCTGACAGAGGCATGGAGCATTGTGATGACAAGCGTCACAGAGCATTGTGAATACAGGGGTCATGGAGCATTGGAATGACATATGTCAAGGCCCATTGTGATGACAATGGCATGGAGCATTGTGATGCCAAGTGTCATGGAGAATTCTGATGACAAAGGTTATGGAGCATTGTGATTACAAGTGTCAGGGAGCATTGTGCTGGCAAGTGCATGGAGAATTGTGATGACAAGGGTCATGGAGCATTTTGATGACAGGGGTTATGGAACATGGTTATGTCAGCGGTCATGGAACATTTTGATGATAAGGGGATGTAGCATTGTGATGACACTGTCATGGAATATTGTGATTACAGGGGTGTGGGAGTATTGTGATGACTAGTGATGGAACATTGTGATATCTCTGGTGAGAGAGCATTTTGATGAGAAGTTCATGGACCATTCTGATTACAAAGTTTATGGAGCATTGCAAAGATAATTTTGTGGACCGTTGTGATGAAATGCGTGTGGCACATTGTGATGACAGTGGTCATGGAGCATTGTTCTGACAAAGACATGGAACGTTGTGATGACAAGTGTCACAGAGAATTGTGATGAAATGTTCATGTAGCATTGTGGTTACAAAGGTCACAGATCCTTGTGATGACGCTGGCATGGATCATTGTGATGACAAACGTTATGAAGCATTGTGATGACTGGAGTCAAGGAGCATTGTGATGACAGAGGTCATGGAGCATTGTAATGACAAGTGCATGGAGCATTGTTTTGACAAGAGAATGGAGCATTCGTCTAACAAATTTCATAGATTATTGTGATGACAGTGGACATGGTGCATTGTGATGAGAAGGGCATGGAGCATTGTGATGAGAAGGTCATGGCGTATTGTGAAGACAGGTGTCAGGGAGCATTGTGATGACATATGTCATTGTCCATTGCGATGACAATGGCATGGAGCATTGTGATGCCGAACGTAATGGAGGATTGTGATGACAAATATAATGGAGCATTGTGATGATTAGCACTTGGAGCATTATGATGACAAGGGCCATTGAGAATTTTCATGACAAGGTCGTGAAGCATTGTGATGACAAGATCCTGGAGCATTGTGAAGACAAAACTATGGAGCCTCGAGATGACAAGTCTCATGGAGCATACTGATGTAAAGGGGCATGGAACATTGTGATTACAGGGGTCTTGGATCATTGTGATGACAAGGGCATGGAACATTGTGAGGAGAAGTCCAAGGAGCATTCTGATCGCATGTGCCATTGAGCTTTGTGATGACAAGGGCATGGAGCATTGTGATTACATGGGTCTTGGAGCTTTGTGATGAAAAGGGCATGGATCATTGTGATGAAAAAGGCATGGAGCCTTGTCATGACAGGGTTCAAGGAGCATACAGACAACAAGTGTCAGGGACCATTTTGATGACAAGTGTATTGAGCATTGTGATGACAAAGGTCATGGAGCATTGTGATGAGAATACCATGGATAATTGTGATGACGAGCGTCATGTGGCATTGTGATGCCAAGTGTTATGGAATATTTTGACCACAAGGGTTTGGAGCATTGTTATGACAGAGGTCATGGAGCATTTTGATTTCATTGTGATGACAATAGCATGAAGCATTAGGATGATGGGCATGGTGCATTGTGATGACAGGGTTCATGGATCAGTGAGATGAAAAGGGGCATAGAACATTCTGATTACAAGTTTCTTGGAGCATTGTGATGAGAAGGGTCATGGAGCCTTGTGATGACAAGGCCATGGAACATCGTGATGGCAGGGGTCATGGAGCTTTGTTATGACAGTGGTAATGGAGCATTGTGATGGCAAGGGCATGGAACATTGTGATGAGAAGGCCATGGAGCATTCTGATGACGTGTCATGGAGCTTTGTGATGACAAGCACATGGAGCAGTGTGATGAGAGCGTTCATGGAGCATTGTGATGACAATGACATGGAGCATTGTGATGCCAAGGGTCATGGATCTTTGTGATGACAAAGGTCACGGAGCATTTTGATGGCAAGGGCGTTGTGCATTGTGATGAGAAGGACAGGGAGCATTGTGATGACAGGGTCATGGAGCAATGTGATGAAATGTGTCATGGAATATTTTGATGACATGTGTTATGGAATATTGTGATGTCATGGGTCTTGGAGCATTTTGATGAAAAGGGTCATGGATCATTTTGATGACAGGTGTTATGGAACATTGTGATGTCAGGGGTCATCGAACATTGTGATGATAAGTGCATGTAGCATTGTAATGACAGGAGTCATGGAATATTGTGATGACAGGGATGAGGGTGTACAGTGACAAATAGTGATGTAGCATTGTGATATCAGTGGTGAGAGAGCATTTAGATGAGAAGTGCATGGAGCATTGTGATGACAAGATTGTGGAGCATTGTGATGACAAGCGCATGGTCCATTGAGATGACCTGTGTCATGGAGCATTGTGCTGAAAAGCGCATGGAGCATTGTGATGACAAGTGTCATGGAGCATTGTGCTGAGAAAGGCATAGAGCATTTTGATGACAAAGGTCAAAGAGCATTGTGATGAAAATTCATGTAGCATTGTCGTTAAAAAGGTCACAGAGACAGTTGATGATGAGGACATGGACCATTGTGATGACAAAGGTCATGAAGCATTGTTATGACTGGAGTCACGGAGCATTGTGATGACAGGGGTCATGGAGCATTGTGATAACAAGGGCATGCAGCATTGTGATGACAAGGGCATGGGACATTGGTCTAATAAGTTACATGAATTATTGTGATGACAGTTGGAATGGCGCATTGTGATGACAAGGGCATGGAGTATTGTGATGACCATTTCATGCAGTATTGTGGAGACAGGTGTCAGGGAGCATTGTGATGACATATGTAATGGCCCATTGTGATGACAATGGCATGGAGCACTGTGATGCCAAATGTCATGGAGGATTCTGATGACAAATGTAATGGAGCATTGTGATGACAATGGTTTGTAGCATTGTGATTACAAGGGTCAGGGAGCATTGTGCCGACAAGTGCATGGGGATTTGTGATGACAAGGGTCATGGAACATTCTGATGACAAGCTTGTAGAGTATTTTGATGACAATGGCATGGAGCATTGTGATGAGAAGGGCGTGGAACATTGGCCTGAAATATTTCATGGATGATTGTGATGAGAGTGGGCATGGAGCATTGTGATGACAAGGGCACGGAACACTGTGATACATGGGTCAATGGTCATGCAGCTTTGTGATGAAAATTCATGGAGCACTGTGATGACAAGGGCATGGAGCATTGTGATGACAGGGGCATGGAGCATTGGTCTGACAAGTTTCATTGATTATTGTGATGATATTGGACATGGTCCATTGTGATGACAAGGGCATTGATCATTGTGAAGAGAAGGTCATGGAATATTGTGAAGACAGGTGTCAGGGAGCATTGTGATGACATATGTCATGGTCCATTGCGATGAGAATGGCAGGGAGCACTGTGATGGCAAATATAATGGAGCATTGTGATGACTAGGGCTTGGAGCATTATGATGACATGGGCCATTGAGAATTTTCATGACAAGGTAGTGAAGCATTGTGATGACAAGATCCTGGAGCATTATGATGAGAAAACCATGGAGCTTTGTGATGACAAGTCTCATGGAGCATACTGATGAAAAGGGGCAAGGAGCATTGTGATTACAGGGGTCTTGCCACATTGTGATGACAAGGGCATGGAGCATTGTGAGCAGAAGGCCAAGGAGCATTCTGATGACATGTGTCATTGAGCTTTGTGATGACAAGGGCATGGAGCATTGTGATTACAGGGGTCTTGAAGCATTGTGATGAAAAAGGCATGTGTCATTGTGATGAAAAAGGCATGGAGCCTTGTCATGACATGTTTAAAGGAGCATACAGAAAACAAGTGTCAGGGAGAATTTTGATGACAAGTGTTTTGAGCATTGTGATAACAAAGGTCATGGAACATTGTGATGAGAAGACCATGGATAATTGTGATGACGAGCATCATGGGGCATTGTGATGACAAGTGTTATGGAATATTGTGATCACAAGGGTTTTGAGCAATGTTATGACAGACGTCATGGAGCATTTTGATTTCATTGTGATCACAATAGCATGAAGCATTATGATGATGGGCATGGGGAATTGTGATGACAGGTTTCATGGATCATTGTAATGAAAAGGGGCATAGAGCATTGTGATTACAAGGTTCTTGGAGCATTGTGATGAGAAGGGTGATGAGCCTTGTGATGACAAGGCCATGGGATATCGTGATGGCAGGGGTCATGGAGCATTTTTATGACAGTGGTAATGGAGCATTGTGATGGCAAGGGCATGGAGCATTGTGATGAGAAGGCCATGGAGCATTCTGATGACATTTGTCATGTAGCTTTGTGAAGATAAGTGCATGGAGCAATGTGATGAGAGCGTTCATGGAGCATTGTGATGACAATGACATGGAGCATTGTGATGAGCAGGCCATAAAGCATTCTGATGACATGTGTCATGGAGCTTTTTGATGACAAGGGAATGGAGCATTGTGACTACAGGGATCTTGGAGCATTGTGATGAAAAGGGCATGGATTATTGTGATGAAAAAGGCATGGAGCCTTGTCATGACAAGGTTCAAAGATCATACTGACGACAATTGTCAGGGAGCATTGAGATGACAAGTGTATTGAGCATTTTGATGACAAAGATCATGGAGCATTGTGATGAGAAGGCCATGGATAATTGTGGTGAGGAGCGTCATGGGGTATTGTGATGATAAGTGTTATGGAACATTGTGATCAAAATGGTTTGGAGCATTATGATGACAGAGGTCATGGAGAATATTGATTTCATTGTGATGACAATAGCCTGAAGCATTATGAGGATGGGCATGGTGCATTGTGATGATAGGGTTCATGGAGCATTGAGATGAAAAGGGGCATGGAGCATTGTGTTTACAGGGGTCTTGGAGCATTGTGATGACAAGTTCATGGAGCATTGTGATGAGAAGGTCATGCAATATTGTGAAGACGGGTGTCAGGGAGCATTGTGATGACATATGTCATGGCCCATTGTGATGAAAATGGCATGGAGCATTGTGATGCCAAGTGTCATGGAGGATTCTGATGACAAATGTAATGGAGCATTGTGATGACAATGGCTTGGAGCATTGTGATGACAAGTGTCAGGGAGCATTGTGCTGACACGTGCATGGAGATTTGTGATGACAAGGGTCATGGAACATTCTGATGATAAGCTTGTGGAGTATTTTGATGGCAATGGCATGGAGCATTGTGATGTAAACGGCATGGGACATTGTGATGAAGAATGCATGGAGCCTTTTCGTGACTGGGTTCAAGGAGCATTCTGTCGACAAGTGTCAGGGAGCATTGTGATGACAAGTGTATTGAGAATTGTGATGACAAATGTCATGGAACATTGTGATGAAAAGGGCATGGAGTATTGTGATGAAAGGCATCATGGAGCGTTGTGATGACAAGTGTTATGGAACATTGTGATCACAAGGTCTTGGAGCATTGTGATGACAGAGGTCATGGATCATTTTGATTTCAAGGAGCATGGAGCATTGTGATGACAAGGGCATGAAGCAATGTGATCCCAAGGTTCATGGAGGGTTGTGATGACAATGGTAATGGAGTATTGTGATGACAAGCACATAGAGCATTGTAATGACAAGGTCATGTAGTATTTTGCTGACAGAGGCATGGAGCATTGTGATGACAAGCGTCACAGAGCATTGTGAATACAGGGGTCATGGAGCATTGGAATGACATATGTCAAGGCCCATTGTGATGACAATGGCATGGAGCATTGTGATGCCAAGTGTCATGGAGAATTCTGATGACAAAGGTTATGGAGCATTGTGATTACAAGTGTCAGGGAGCATTGTGCTGGCAAGTGCATGGAGAATTGTGATGACAAGGGTCATGGAGCATTTTGATGACAGGGGTTATGGAACATGGTTATGTCAGCGGTCATGGAACATTTTGATGATAAGGGGATGTAGCATTGTGATGACACTGTCATGGAATATTGTGATTACAGGGGTGTGGGAGTATTGTGATGACTAGTGATGGAACATTGTGATATCTCTGGTGAGAGAGCATTTTGATGAGAAGTTCATGGACCATTCTGATTACAAAGTTTATGGAGCATTGCAAAGATAATTTTGTGGACCGTTGTGATGAAATGCGTGTGGCACATTGTGATGACAATGGTCATGGAGCATTGTTCTGACAAAGACATGGAACGTTGTGATGACAAGTGTCACAGAGAATTGTGATGAAATGTTCATGTAGCATTGTGGTTACAAAGGTCACAGATCCTTGTGATGACGCTGGCATGGATCATTGTGATGACAAACGTTATGAAGCATTGTGATGACTGGAGTCAAGGAGCATTGTGATGACAGAGGTCATGGAGCATTGTAATGACAAGTGCATGGAGCATTGTTTTGACAAGAGAATGGAGCATTCGTCTAACAAATTTCATAGATTATTGTGATGACAGTGGACATGGTGCATTGTGATGAGAAGGGCATGGAGCATTGTGATGAGAAGGTCATGGCGTATTGTGAAGACAGGTGTCAGGGAGCATTGTGATGACATATGTCATTGTCCATTGCGATGACAATGGCATGGAGCATTGTGATGCCGAACGTAATGGAGGATTGTGATGACAAATATAATGGAGCATTGTGATGATTAGCACTTGGAGCATTATGATGACAAGGGCCATTGAGAATTTTCATGACAAGGTCGTGAAGCATTGTGATGACAAGATCCTGGAGCATTGTGAAGACAAAACTATGGAGCCTCGAGATGACAAGTCTCATGGAGCATACTGATGTAAAGGGGCATGGAACATTGTGATTACAGGGGTCTTGGATCATTGTGATGACAAGGGCATGGAACATTGTGAGGAGAAGTCCAAGGAGCATTCTGATCGCATGTGCCATTGAGCTTTGTGATGACAAGGGCATGGAGCATTGTGATTAAATGGGTCTTGGAGCTTTGTGATGAAAAGGGCATGGATCATTGTGATGAAAAAGGCATGGAGCCTTGTCATGACAGGGTTCAAGGAGCATACAGACAACAAGTGTCAGGGAGCATTTTGATGACAAATGTATTGAGCATTGTGATGACAAAGGTCATGGAGCATTGTGATGAGAAGACCATGGATAATTGTGATGATGATCATCATGGGGCATTGTGATGACAAGTGCAATGGAATATTGTGATCACAAGGGTTTGGAGCATTGTTATGACAGAGGTCATGGAGCATTTTGATTTCATTGTGATGACAATACCATGAATAATTATGATGAAAGGCATGGTGCATTGTGATGACAGGGTTATTGGATCATTGTGATGAAAAGGGGCATGGAGCATTGTGATTACAGGGTTCTTGGAGTGTTGTGATGAGAAGGGTCATGGAGCCTTGTGATGACAAGGCCATGGATCATCGTGATGGCAGTGGTCATGGAGCATTGTTATGACAGGTGTAATGGATCTTTGTGATGGCAAGGTCATGGAGCATTGTGATGAGAATGCCATGGAACATTCTGATGACTTTTGTCATGGAGCTTTGGGAAGACAAGGGCATGGAGAAATGTAATGAGAGCGTTCATGGAGCATTGTGATGATAATGACATATAACACTGTGATGACAAGGGTCATGGATCTTTGTGATGACAAAAGTCATGGAGCATTTTGATGGCAAGGGCGTTGTGCATTGTGATGAGAAGGGTAGGGAGAATTTCGATGACAGGGTCATGGAGCAATTGGATGAAAAATGTCATGGAACATTTTGATGACAGGGGTTATGGAACATTGTGATGTCAGGGGTCATCGAACTTTGTGATGATAAGTGAATGTAGCATTGTGATGACAGGAGTCATGGAACATTGTGATGACAGGGGTGAGGGAGTATTGTGACAAATAGTGATGTAGCATTGTGATATCAGTGGTGAGAGAGAATTGTGTTGAGAAGTGCATGGAGCATTATGATGACAATATTTATGGAGAACTGTGATGACAAGTTTGTGGAGCACTGTGATGACAAGCGCATGGTGCTTTGTGATGACATGTGTCGTGGAGCATTGTGCTGACAAGCACATGGAGCATTGTGATGCCAAGGGTCATGGAGCATTGTGCTGAGAAAGGCATAGAGCATTGTGATGACAAGGGTCAAAGAGCATTGTGATGAATAGTTCACGGAGCATTGTGGTTCAAATGGTCACAGAGACTGTTGATGTCGAGGGCATGGACCATTGTGATGACAAACGACATGAAGCATTGTGATGACTGGAGTCACGGAGCATTGTGATGACAGGGGTCATGGAGCATTGTGATAACAAGGGCATGGAGGATTGTGATGACAAGGGCATGGAACTTTGGTCTAATAAGTTTCATGGATTGTTGCAATGACAGTTGGAATGGCGCATTGTGATGACAAGGGCATGGAGCATTGTGATGACCAGCTCATGCAGTATTGTGAAGACAGGTGTCAGGGAGCATTGTGATGACATATGTAACGGCCCATTGTGATGACAATGGCATGGAGCATTGTGATGCCAAGTGTCATGGAGGATTCTGATGACAAAGGTAATGGAGCACTGTGATGACAAGTGTCAGGGAGCATTGTGCTGACAAGTCCATGGAGAATTGTGATGACAAGGTTCATGGAGAATTCTGATGACAAGCTTCTGGAGTATTTTGATGACAATGGCATGGAGAATTGTGATGAAAACGGCATGGGCTATTGTGATGAAAAAGACATGGAGCCTTTTTGTGACAGGGTTCAAGGAGCATTCTGATGACAAGCGTCAGGGAGCATTGTGATGACAAGTGTATTGAGAATTGTGATGACAAAGGTCATGGAGTATTGTGATGAAAAGGGCATGGAGTATTGTGATGACAGGCATCATGGAGCATTGTGATGACAAGTGTTATGGAACATTGTGATCACATGGGTTTGGAGCATTGTGATGACAGAGGTCATGGATCATTTTGATTTCAAGGTGCATGGAGCATTGTAATGACAAGGGCATGTGTCAATGTGATCCCAAGGTTCATGGAGGATTGTGATGACAATGGAAATGGAGTATTGTGATGACAAGCGCATAGAGCATTATAATGACAAGGTCATGTAGCATTTTCCTGACAAAGGCATGGAGCATTGTGATGACATGTATCATGGAGCACAATGATGACAAGAGTCACGGAGCATTGTGAATACAGGTGTCATGGAGCATTGGGATGACAAGGGTCATGGAGCACTGGGCTGAATTTTTCATTGAGTGTTGTGATGACAGGGGTCAGGGAGCATTGTGATGACTAGGGAATGGAGAATTGTGATGACAAGAGTCCCGAATCATTGTGTTGTCAGGAGTCATGGAGTGTTGTGATGACAGTGGTCATGGAGCATTGTGATGATATTGGCCATGGAGCACTGTGATGTGTAGGTCGTGGAGCATTGGGCTGAATATGTTCAGGGATTATTGTGATGATACGTGTCATGGAGCATTGTGATGACAAGGGAATGGTGCATGGTGATGACAATGTCCTGGAGCATTGTGATGAGAAGACCATGGAGACTTGTGGTGACAAGTCTCATAGAGCATTCTGATGAAAAGGGGCATGGAGCATTGTGAATACAGGGGTCTTGGAGCACTGTGATTACTAGGGCATGGAGCATTGTGATGAGAAGGCCATGGAGCATTCTGATGACATGTGTCATGGAGTTTTGTTATGACAAAGGCATGGAGCATTGTGATTACAGGGATCTTGGAGCATTGTGATGAAAACGGCACGGATCATTGTTATGAAAATGGTATGGAGCCTTGTCATGACAGGGTTCAAGGAGCATACTGACGACAAGTGTCAGGGAGCATTGTGATGACAAGTGTATTGAGCATTGTGATGACAAAGCTCATGGAGCATTGTGATAAGAAGACCATGGTTAATTGATATGATGAGCGTCATGGGGTGTTGTGATGATAAGTGTTATGGAACATTGTGATCACAAGTGTTTGGAGCATTATGATGACAGAGGTCATGGAGATTATTTATTTCATTGTGATGACAATAGCCTGAAGCATCATGATGATGGGCATGGTGTATTGTGATGACAGGGTTCATGGAGCATTGATATGAAAAGGGGCATGGAGCATTTTGTTTACAGGGGTCTTGGAGCATTGTGATGACAAGGGCAAGGAGCATTGTGATGAGAAGGCCATGGAACATTCTGATGACATGTGTCATGGAGCTATGTGATGACAAGGGCATGGAGCATTGTGATTAGAAGGGTCTTCAGCATTGTGATAACAAGTGTCATGGAACCTTGTGATGACTAGGCCGTGGAACAGTGTGATGGCAGGGGTCATGGTGCATAATTATGACAGAGGTAATGGAGCATTGTGATGAGAAGGGCATGGAACATTGGTCTAAAATGTTTCATGGATTATTGTGATGAGAGTGGCCATAGAGCATTGTGATGACTAGGGTACGGAACTCTATGATGCATGAGTCATGCAGGATTGTAATGACAAGGGCAAGGAGCATTGTGATGACATAGATCATGAAGCATTGTGATGACCTGAGTCACGGAGCATTGTGATGACAAGGGCATGGAGTATTGTGATGAGAAGGTCATGGAGTATTGTGAAGACAGGTTTCAGGGAGCATTGTGATGACCTATGTCATGGTCCATTGCGTTTACAATGGCATGGAGCATTGTGATGCCAAATGTAAAGGAGTATTGTTATGACAAATATAATGGAGCATGGTGATGACTACGGCTTGGAGCATTATGATGACAAGGGCCATTGAGAATTTTCACGAAAATGTCGTGAAGCATTGTGATGACAAGGTCCTGGAGCATTGTGATGAGAAAACCATGGAGCCTTGTGATGACAAATCTCCTGAAGCATACTGATGAAAAGTGTGATGGACCATTGTGATTACAGGGGTCTTGGAACATTGTGATGAGAAGGGCATGGGACTTTGTTATGACAGGGTTCAAGGAGAGTACAGACAACAAGTGTCAGTGAGCATTTTGATGACAAGAGTATTGAGCATTGTGATGACAGTGGTCATGGAGCATTGTGATGTGAAGACCATAGATAACTGTGATGACGAGCGTCATGGGTCATTGTGATGACAAGTGTTATGGAATATTGTGATCACAAGGGTTTGGAGCATTGTCATGACAGAGGTCATGGAGCATTTTGATTTCATTGTGATGACAATAGCATGAAGCATTAGGATGATGGACATGGTGCATTGTGATGACAGGGTTCATGGATCATTGAGATGAAAAGGGTCATGGAGTATTGTGATTACAGGGGTCTTGGCGCATTGTGATGAGAAGGGTCATGGAGCCTTGTGAGGACATTGCCATGGAACATCGTGATGGCAGGGATCATGGAGCATTGTTATGACAGGGGTAATGCAGCATTGTGATGGCAAAGGCAAGGAGCATTGTGATGAGAAAGCCATGGAGCTTTCTGATGACATGTGTCATGGAGCATTGTGATGACAAGGGTCACAGAGCATTGTGATGAAAATTCATTGAGAATTGTGGTTATAAAAGTCACAGAGACTTGTGATGACGTGGGCATGGACCATTGTGATGACAAACGTTATGAAGCATTTTGATGACAGGTGTCACGAAGCATTGTGATGACAGGGGTCATGGAGCATTGTGATGACTAGGGAATGGAGCATAGTGATGACAATAGTCCCGGATCATTGTGTTTTCAGGTATCATGGAGGGTTGTGATGACAGTTGTCATGGTGCATTGTGATGATATTGGTCATGGAGCATTGTGATGAGAAGGTCATGGAGCATTGTGCTGATAATATTCATGGAGTATTGTGATGACAAGTGTCATGGATCATGGTGATGACAAGGTCTTGTAGCATTGTGATGAGAAGACCATGGAGGCTTGTGATGACAAGTTTCATGAAGCATTCTGATGAAAGGGGCATGGATCATTGTGATTACAGTGGTCTTGGAGCATTGTGATGACAAGGGCATGGAACATTGTCATGAGACTGCCATGCAGCATTCTGATGACATGCGTCATGGAGCTTTGTGATGACAAGGGCATGGAGTATTGTGATTACAGAGGTATTGGAGCACTGTGATGAAAAGGGCATGGATCACTGTGATGAAAAAGACATGGAGCCTTGTCATCACAGGGTTCAAGGAGCATACTGAAGACAAGTGACAGGGAGCATTGCGATGACAAGTGTATTTAGCATTGTGATGACAAAGGTCATGGAGCATTGTGATGAGAAGACCATGGATAATTGTGATGATGGGCGTCATTGTGTTTTGTGATGATAAGTGTTATGGAACATTGTGATCACAAGTGTTTGGAGCATTATGATGACAGAGGTCATGGAGAATTTTGATTTCATTGTGATGACAATAGCCTGAAGCATTATGATGATGGGCATGGTGCATTGTGATGACAGGGTTCACGGATCATTGAGATGAAAAGGGTCATGGAGCACTGTGATTACAGGGGTTTGGAGCATTGTGATGACAAGGGCATGGAGCATTTTGATGAGAATGTCATGGAACATTCTGATGACATGCGTCATGGAGCTTTGTGATGACAAGGACATGGAGCATTGTGATGAAAAGTGGCATGGAGCATTGGCCTGACAAGTTTCATTAATTATTGTGATAAGATTGGGCATGGCACATTGTGATGACAAGGGCATGGAGCACTGTGATGACAAGGTCATGGATTATTGTGAAGAAAGGTGTCAGGGAGCATTGTGATGAAATATGTCATGTTCCACTTTGATGACAATATCATGGAGCACTGTGATGCCAAGTGTCATGGAGGATTGCTCTGACAAAGTAAAGGAGAATTGTGACGACAATGGCATGGAGCATTGTGATATCAAGGGCCATTGATAATTTTAATGTCCAGGTCGTGAAACATTGTGATGTAAAGCGCATGGAGCTTCCTATGACAGTGGTCATGGAGCATTGCGATGACAAGTGCATGGAGTATTGTGATGACAAGAGCATATAACATTTTGATGTGAAGTGCCATGGAGCATTGTAATGACAAGGACGTGGAAAATTGTGAGGACAAGGGACATTGAGCTTTGAGATGACAAGGCATGGAGCATGGTGATGGCAAAACCGTGGAGCATTGTGATGAGAAGACCTTGGGTAATTGTGGTGTTGAGCATCATGGAGCACTGTAATGACAAGGGGCATGAAGCATTATGATGACAGGTGTCAGGAAGCATTGTGATGACAGGTGTCATGGAGCAATGTGATGACAAGGGCATGGAGCATTGTGATGACAAGTGCATGGAGCATTGTGATGACAAGTGCATGGAGCATTGCAATTTCAATTGCATGGAGAATTGTGATGACAAGAGCATGTAATATTTTGATGAGAAGTGTCATGTAGCATTGTGATGACAAGGACGTGGAGAATTGTGATGACAAGAGACATGGATCATTGTGATAACCAGGGCATGGAGCATTGTGATGACAGGGGTCATGGAGCATTATTATGACAAGGCAATGGTGCATTCTGACATAAGATATCACTTATGAAGGGAATGTAAACATGGCTACATATGAACTGATTTAGGGAAGAGAACAGAGTCTCAGATTTAGAAAACATTCTAACCCTTGCTTAAGGGGAAAGACAGGTGGGGAGATGCACAAAACAAAAGTTTGATATTAACACAGGTACCGTTCCATAATCCAAAATCAGAAGAGGCAAGCCCTACTCCTTCCTCAGTGAACGGAACTCAACATCCTTATTCCCCGCAGAGAAATATATCTGACTAGTAAGAATTTTAAAACCTATGTATTGATATGTCTCCGTAAGGGAACTAAGTGTGTCTAGAACGACATAAACATGGCAGTGAGAATCAGCTCAAACCCAATATAAAAATGAATTTCAAAACAAAACATAAAAACAGTAAAATTATTACACAATACCTTCAGGGGTTCTGATGAAACCTGGAATGACCCTATCTACAATGACAGCTGGATGTGGCATAACGCTGGTCTCTTGGGACTGAGAGAATTGGTGAGATTGGGTGAAAAAATGCAGACCCTTTGAAGCAATTATGCCTGCCACGCATTCCATGGTTCGCAACTCTCCAAGTAGAAGGGAATATCACTACAGATATAACATGTATGGGAACCTAGAGAATGGAAACCATCTGATGGTGAAAGGTTTCTAAAACTCTACTACATTTTTTCTCTCCTTGTGCTCCAGTTTGACATTCCAACTGCTTTACTATCAATCTCCCAACTTGGAGAGTCAGGCCCTATAACCTCCTGGTTCGAACAGCTGGCAAATTGTGCAGAGGATATAAGGGAAGAGAGAGAACCAAGGAGAGAGTAGCTGTAGGCATTTGGACGGCCACATTTCACTCTAATTTCCCGTCACGAAGAGGAATTAACCAAAGACTCAGCCTGCGCCCCCCCCCCAGAACCCGTATAGGTCCAGAAGCAAAATTGTGTATTTGCGGTCAGCACACAAAAACGCGAGTTGAAAAATGGAGCTCAGGGCCACAGCAATTCACTAACCTGCAGAGTTATAAATGACTACTCTCTTCCAAAAATCTGTTAAGGGAAAGCCACGAGGTGGAAGTGAAAATGAGGCAGAATGGCATGAAACAGATTTCAAGAGGTCCATTGGAATCGCCTTTAAACACAGGAAAGGCATCACAACTTCGAAAATAATGGAAATGGCCATAAAGGGCATATGGGTTTTCACGTGAATATATTTAGGAGAAAACGCATATGCCCTTTTCGGCCAAGCAAGCAAGTGGGCAAAGCAAGTCTGTAGTACAAAGAAGTATCACTTCCCACCGGTCAAAAGGGACATCCACAAAATGGGTAAAAACCAGCAAGGCAAGACAGGCCCTGGAGAACAGGGAGCCTTGTTATGTTGATGGGCAGGATGTAAATTGCCAACTGCCTCTCTGGAGGAGTGCATTGTGTTCCCTAAAACATGTAAACAACAGTGCTACAGAGCCAAGGGCACTTCCAGTCTAGGGATTATACCTTGGCAAACTGAAAGTCAATAAGACAGAGCCACCCCAAAATTTAGGGCTGCACTACTTACAAGAACCTCAACTTGGGTACACCTTCAATATCCCAGGAAAGATAAAAATGGTTCAAAAAATTGTGGTACTTACGTACAATGGAATATCCCTCAGCCATGAAATCAATGTCATAAGAACAGTAGCAGCAAAATGAGTGGATTCAGGTATGATGATTCTAAGTGAAATAAGTCACACAGAAAAAGAAGCTTATCATAAGATATCACTTATGAAGATCCTGTAAACATGGCTACACATGAACTGAGTTAGGAAAGAGAACAGAGTCTCACATTTAGAAAACACTCTTATGCCTGCTTAAGGGGGAAGGAGAGGTGTGGTGATGCATAAAACCAGAGTTTGATATAAGCACAGGTACCGTTCGAAAAACCAACTATGGAATAGACAAGACCTACACCTTCCTCAGTGAAAGGGGCTCAAAACCCCATATTTCCCAAGGAGGAATATATCTGACTAGTAAGAATCTTAAAACCTATGTATTGATATGTCTCCATAACTGAAGCAAGAGTGTCTAGACTGGCATAAACATGGCAGCGAGAATCAGCTCAAACCCACTATAAAATGGAATTTCAAAAAAAAAAAACAAAAAAACAGGGAAATTCTTTCCAATTCCTTCAGGGTCTATGATGAAACCTGGAATGACCCTATCTACAATGACAGCTGGTTGTGGCATAAGGCTGGACACATGGGGCTGAGAGGATTGGTGAGATTGGGTGAGCAAATGCAGACCCTTTAAAGCAATAATGCCTGACGCCCATTCCATGGGTCCCATGTCACCAGGTTGAAGGGAATATTACTACACCTATAACATGTATGGGAAACCTAGAGAATGGACACACTGTGAATACGAAAGGTCTCTAAAACTCAACGAATAGTCCCTCTCCTGGTGCTCCGGTTTGACTTTCCAACTGCTTTACTATCAATCTCCAAGCTTGGAGAGACAGCACCTTTAACCTCCTGGATCGCACAGGTGGCCAATTTGGCAGTGGATGAAAGGGAAGAGGGAGAACCAATGTAAGAGTAGTTGTTAGGCATTTGGAAGGGCACATGTCACTCTTATTTCCCGGGAGGAAGAAGAATTAACCAAAGTCTCAGCCACCCTCCAGGAACCAGTATAGTCCTGAACCAAAATATTGGACTTGCGTACAGCTTACAAAAAACGAGTTAAATAATGGATCTCGGGGGCACAGCAATTCACAAATACCAGAGTAATAAAGGACCACTATCGTCCAAAAATCTGTTGAGGGAAGGCAACGAGGCGGACTTGAAAGCGAGGCAGAATATCAGGAAACAGATTTCAAGAGGTACGTTGGAATTGCCTTTAAAACACAGGAAGAGTGGCACAACTTTGACAATGATGCACTTGGCCAAAAATGGGCGTATGCGTTTTCTCCTGAATATATTCAGGAGAAAACGCATATGCCCATTTTGTCCAAGCAAGCAAGCGGGCAATGCAAATCTGCACTACAAAGAAGTATCACTTCCCACCGGTCAAAAGGGACATCCACAAAATGGGTATAATTCAGAAAGGCAACACAGGCCCTGGAGAACAGGGAGCCTTGTTATGCTGATGGGCGGGATGTAAATTGCCAACTGCATCTCTGGAGGAGTGCATTGTGTTCCCTAAAACAAGTAAACAACAGAGCTACAGAGCCAAGGGCACTACCAGTCTGGGGAATATACCTTGGGTAAACTGAAAATCAATAAGAGAGAGCCACCCCAATATTTAGGGCTGCACTGCTTACAAGAACCTCAACTTGGGTACACCTAAAATATCCAAGGAAAGATAAAAATGGTTCAAGAAATTGTGGTACTTACGTACGATGGAATATCCCTCAGCCATGAATTCAATGTCAAAAGACCAGTAGCAGCAAAATGAGTGGATTCTGGTACGATGATTCTAAGTGAAATAAGTCACACAGAAAAAGAAACTTATCATAAGATATCACTTATGAAGATCCTGTAAACATGGCTACACATGAACTGAGTTAGGAAAGAGAACAGAGTATCACATTTAGAAAACACTCTTATGCTTGCTTAAGGGGGAAGGAGAGGTGAGGTGATGCATAATACCAGAGTTTGATATATGCACAGGTACCGTTCAAAAAACCAACTATGGAATAGACAAGACCTACACATTCCTCAGTGAAAGGGACTCAAAACCCCATATTTCCCACAGAGGAATATATCTGACTAGTAAGAATCTTAAAACCTATGTATTGATATGTCTCTGAAAGGGAATCAAGTGTGTCTAGACTGGCATAAACATGGCAGCGAGAATCAGCTCAAAACCACTATAAAAAGGAATTTGACCTTCCTCCCCATGGATACACCAGAAATACAGCTACACGTGGAACAACTCCTACAGAATACCCACTGATCGCTGGCAGAAGACCCCAGACCTCCCAAAAGACAAGAAACTCCCCACATATCTGTGTAGGGCAAAGCGGAGAGATTCCCGCACAGAGGATCGGTGCCGAGCAGCACTCACCAGTCCGAGAGGCTTGTCTGCTCCCACGCCAGGGCGCGCAGCGCTTGAAGCTGAGGCTCGGGCTTTGGTCAGAGTGCAGAGAGAGGACTGGGGCTGGTGGCGAGAACTCAGCATGAAGGGGGCTAATGTGCCACAGCTAGCCGGGAGGGAGTCCGGGAAAACTCTAGAGCTGCCGAAGAGGCAAGAGACTTTTCCTTCCCTCTTGGTTTCCTGGTGCGCGAGGAGAGGGGATTAAGAGTGCTGCTTAAAAGGGCTCCACAGACGGGCGCGAGTCGCGACTGAAAGCGCGGAGCCCAGTGACGGGCGTGGGATGCTGGGGCTGTGGCTGCTGCCGCCAAGAAGCCTGTGTGCAAGCGCAGGTCACTGCCCACACCGCCCTTCCGGGAGCCTGTGCAGCCCGCCACTGCCAGGGTCCCGGGATCCAGGGGTGGCTACCCTGGGAGAACACACGGCGCGCCTCGGGCTGGTGCAACGTCACGCCGACTTCCGCCGCTGCAGGCTCGCCCCGCACTCCGTGCCCCTCCCTCCTGCCCGGCCTGAGTGAGCAAGAGTCCCCGAAGCGGCTGCTCCTTTAACCCTGTCCTGTCTGAGCAAAGAACAGACGCCCTCCGGCGACCTACACGCAGAGGCGGGGCCAAATCCAAAGCTGAGACCCAGGAGCTGTGAGAAAAAAGAAGAGAAAGGGAAACCTCTCCCAGCAGCCTCAGAAGCAGCAGATTAAAGCTGCACAATCAACTTGATGTACCCTGCATGTGTGGAAAACATGAATAGACAACACATCATCCCAAATTAAGGAGCCCAGAGTCAGAGCTGTGCCTCTGAGGTGGGAGAGCCAACTTCAGGACACTGGTCCAAAAGAGACCTCCCAGCTCCACATAATATCAAACGGCAAAAATCTTCCAGAGATCTCCATCTCAACACCAGCACCCAGCTTCACTCAACGACCAGCAAACTACAGTGCTGGACACCCTATGCCAAACAACTAGCAAGACAGGAACACAACGCCACCCATTAGGAGAGAGGTGGCCTAAAATCATAAAAAGTCTGCAGACACCCCAAAACACACCACCAGACCTGGACCTGCCCACCAGAAAGACAAGATCCAGCCTCATCCACCAGAACACAGGCACTAGTCCCCTCCACCAGGAAGCCTACACAACCCACTAAACCAACCTTAGCCACTGGGGACAGACACCAAAATCAACGAGAACTACGAAGCTGCAGCCTGCAAAAAGGAGACCCCAAACACAGTAACATAAGCAAAATGAGAAGGCAGAAAAACACACAGCAGGAGAAGGAGCAAGATAAAAACCCACCAGACCTAACAAATGAAGAGGTAAAAGGCAGTCTACCTGAAAATGAATTCAGAATAATGATGGTAATCATGATCCAAGATTCTATTTCCCAGATCCAAAATCTTGGAAATAGAATAGACAAAATGCAAGAAACAGTTAACAAGGACCTAGAAGAACTAAAGATGAATCAAGCATCGATTAAAAACACAATACATGAAATAAAAAATACTCTAGACGGGATCAATAGCAGAATAACTGAGGCAGAAGAACGGATAAGTGAGGTGGAAGATAAAATAGTGGAAATAACTGCTGCAGAGCAAAATAAAGAAAAAAAGAATGAAAAGAACAGAGGACAGTCTCAGAGACCTCTGGGACAACATTAAACACACCAACATTCGAATTATAGGGGTTCCAGAAGAAGAAGAGAAAAAGAAAGGGACTGAGAAAATATTTGAAGAGATTATAGTTGAAAACTTCCCTAATATGGGAAAGAAAATAGTTAATCAAGTCCAAGAGGCACAGAGAGTCCCATACAGAATAAATCCAAGGAGAAATACGCCAAGACACATATTAATCAAACTGTCAAAAATTAAACACAAAGAAATCATATTCAAAGCAGCAAGGCAAAAACAACAAATAACACACAAGGGAATCCCCATCAGGATAACAGCTGATCTCTCAGCAGAAACTCTACAAGCCAGAAGGGAGTGGCAGGACATAATTAAAGTGATGAAGGAGAAAACCCTGCAACCAAGATTACTCTACCCATCAAGGATCTCATTCAGATTTGATGGAGAAATCAAAACGTTTACAGACAAGCAAAAGCTGAGAGAGTTCAGCACCACCAAACCAGCTTTACAACAAATGCTAAAGGAACTTCTCTAGGCAAGAAACACAACAGAAGGAAAAGACCTACAATAACGAACCCAAAACAATTAAGAAAATGGGAATAGGAACATACATATCGATAATTACCTTAAATGTAAATGGACTAAATGCTCCCATCAAAAGACACAGATTGGCTGAATGGATACAAAAACAAGACCCATATATATGCTGTCTACAAGAGACCCACTTCAGACCTAGAGCCACATACAGACTGAAAGTAAGGGGATGGAAAAAGATATTCCATGCAAATGGAAACCAAAAGAAAGCTGGAGTAGCAATTCTCATATCAGACAAAATAGACTTTAAAATAAAGACTACTAGAAGAGACAAAGAAGGACACTACATAATGATCAAGGGATCGATCCAAGAAGAAGATATAACAATTGTAAATATTTATGCCCCAAACATAGGAGCACCTCAATACATAAGGCAAATACTAACAGCCATAAAAGGAGAAATCGACAGTAACACAATCATAGTAGGGGACTATAACACCCCACTTTCACCCATGGACAGATCATGCAAAATGAAAATAAAAAAGGAAACACAAGCTTTAAATGATACATTAAACAAGATGGACTTAATTGATATTTATAGGACATTCCATCCAAAAACAACAGAATACACATTTTTCTCAAGTGCTCATGGAACATTCTCCAGGATAGATCATATCTTGGGTCACAAATCAAGCCTTGGTAAATTTAAGAAAATTGAAATTGTATCAAGTATCTTTTCCGACCACAATGCTATGAGACTAGATATCAATTATAGGAAAAGAGCTGTAAAAAATACAAACACATGGAGGCTAAACAATACACTACTTAATAACAAAGTGATCACAGAAGAAATCAAAGAGGAAATTAAAAAATACCTAGAAACAAATGACAATGGAGACACGACGAACCAAAACCTATGGGATACAGCAAAAGCGGTTCTAAGAGGGAAGTTTATAGCAATACAATCCCACCTTAAGAAACAGGAAACATCTCGAATAAACAACCTAACCTTGCACCTAAAGCAATTAGAGAAAGAAGAACAAAAACATCCCAAAGTTAGCAAAAGGAAAGAAATCATAAAAATCAGATCAGAAATAAATGAAAAAGAAATGAAGGAAACGATAGCAAAGATCAATAAAACTAAAAGCTGGTTCTTTGAGAAGATAAACAAAATTGATAAACCATTAGCCAGACTCATCAAGAAAAAAAGGGAGAAGACTCAAATCAATAGAATTAGAAATGAAAAAGGAGAAGTAACAACTGGCACTGCAGAAATACAAAAGATCATGAGAGATTACTATAAGCAACTCTATGCCAATAAAATGGACAACCTGGAAGAAATGGACAAATTCTTAGAAATGCACAACCTGCCAAGACTGAACCAGGAAGAAATAGAAAATATGAACAGACCAATCACAAGCACTGAAATTGAAACTGTGATAAAAAATCTTCCAACAAACAAAAGCCCAGGACCAGATGGCTTCACAGGCGAATTCTATCAAACATTTAGAGAAGAGCTAACACCTATCCTTCTGAAACTCTTCCAAAATATAGCAGAGGGAGGAACACTTCCAAACTCATTCTACGAGGCCACCATCACCTTGATACCAAAACCAGACAAGGATGTCACAAAGAAAGAAAACTACAGGCCAATATCACTGATGAACATAGATGCAAAAATCCTCAACAAAATACTAGCAAACAGAATCCAACAGCACATTAAAAGGATCATACACCATGATCAAGTGGGGTTTATTCCAGGAATGCAAGGATTCTTCAATATACGCAAATCAATCAACGTGATACACCATATTACCAAATTGAAGGAGAAAAACCATATGATCATCTCAATAGATGCAGAGAAATCTTTCGACAAAATTCAATACCCATTTATGATAAAAACCCTGCAGAATGTAGGCATAGAGGGAACTTTCCTCAACATAATAAAGGCCATATATGACAAACCCACAGGCAGCATCGTCCTCAATGGTGAAAAACTGAAACCATTTCCACTAAGATCAGGAACAAGACAAGGTTGCCCACTCTCACCACTCTTATTCAACCTAGTTTTGGAAGTTTTAGCCACAGCAATCAGAGAAGAAAAGGAAATAAAAGGAATCCAAATTGGAAAAGAAGAAGTAAAGCTGTCACTGTTTGCAGATGACATGATACTATACATAGAGAATCCTAAAGATGCTACCAGAAAACTACTAGAGCAAATCAATGAATTTGGTCAAGTTGCAGGATACAAAATTAATGCACAGAAATCTCTGGCATTCCTATATACTAATGATGAAAAATCTGAAAGTGAAATCAAGGAAACACTCCCATTTACCATTGCAACAAAAAGAATAAAATATCTAGGAATAAACCTACCTAAGGAGACAAAAGACCTGTATGCAGAAAATTATAAGACACTGATGAAAGAAATTAAAGATGATACAAATAGATGGAGAGATGTACCGTGTTCTTGGATTGGAAGAATCAACATTGTGAAAATGACTCTACTACCCAAAGCAATCTACAGATTCAATGCAATCCCTATCAAACTACCACTGGCATTTTTCACAGAACTAGAACAAAAAATTTCACAATTTGTATGGAAACACAAAAGACCCCGAATAGCCAAAGCAATCTTGAGAACGAAAAATGGAGCTGGAGGAATCAGGCTCCCTGACTTCAGACTATACTACAAAGCTACAGTAATCAAGACAGTATGGTACTGGCACAAAAACAGAAATATAGATCAGTGGAACAGGATAGAAAGCCCAGAGATAAACCCACGGACATATGGTCACCTTATCTTTGATAAAGGAGGCAGGAATGTACAGTGGAGAAAGGACAGTCTCTTCAATAAGTGGTGCTGGGAAAACTGGATAGGGACATGTAAAAGTATGAAATTCGATCACTCCCTAACACCATACACAAAAATAAGCTCAAAATGGATTAAAGACCTAAGTGTAAGGCCAGACACTATCAAACTCTTAGAGGAAAACATAGGCAGAACACTCTATGACATAAATCACAGCAAGATCCTTTTTGACCCACCTCCTAGAGAAATGGAAATAAAGACAAAAATAAACACATGGGACCTAATGAAACTTAAAAGCTTTTGCACAGCAAAGGAAACCATAAACAAGACCAAAAGACAACCCTCAGAATGGGAGAAAATATTTGCAAATGAAGCAACTGACAAAGGATTAATCTCCAAAATTTATAAGCAGCTCATGCAGCTCAATAGCAAAAAAAGAAACAACCCAATCCAAAAATGGGCAGAAGACCTAAAGAGACATTTCTCCACAGAAGATATACAGACTGCCAACAAACACATGAAAGGATGCTCAACATCTTTACTCATTAGAGAAATGCAAATCAAAACTACAATGAGATATCATCTCACACCACTCAGAATGGCCATCATCAAAAAATCTAGAAACAATAAATGCTGGAGAGGGTGCGGAGAAAAGGGAATACTCTTGCACTGCTGGTGGGAATGTGAATTGGTACAGCCACTATGGAGAACGGTATGGAAGTTCCTTAAAAAACTACAAATAGAACTACCATATGACCCTGCAATTCCACTACTAGGCATATACCCTGAGAAAACCATAATTCAAAAAGAGACATGTACCAAAATGTTCATAGCAGCCCTATTTACAATAGCCCGGAGATGGAAACAACCTAAGTGTCCATCATCGGATGAATGGATAAAGAAGATGTGGCACATATATACAATGGAATATTACTCAGCCATAAAAAAATGAAATTGAGCTATTTGTAATGAGGTGGATGGACCTAGAGTCTGTCATACAGAGTGAAGTAAGTCAGAAAGAGAAAGACAAATACTGTATGCTGACACATATATATGGAACTTAAGTAAAAAATGTCATGAAGAACATAGGGGTAAGACAGGAATAAAGACACAGACCTACTAGAGAATGGACTTGAGGATATGGGGAGGGGGAAGGGTAAGCTGTGACAAAGTGAAAGAGCGGCATGGACATATATACACTACCAAACGTGAGGTAGATAGCTAGTGGGAAGCAGCCGCATAGCACAGGGAGATCAGCTCGGTACTTTGTGACCGCCTGGAGGGGTGGAATAGGGAGGGTGGGAGGGAGACGCAAAAGGGAGGGGATATGGAAACATATGTATATGTATAACTGATTATATTTGTTATAAAGCAAAAAAATAAAATTAAATTAAAAAAAATAAAAAAAAAATAAATGCTCCACCTTCACAGTGTTTTCCCTATACAGCTTAAAAAAATTAGACCACTACTGCCAGGCACAAACCCACAGACCTGAGCCATGAGGAAGCTGACTGCCTTAGGAATCTCACTTATGACCCACTAGGCATAAACTAAAGAGCCCCAAAGGCAAGTAAGTTAAGGGGGACCATGCAGGTGTGGGTTTGACTACAATGCACTGGAGCCTAAGCATCAGTTAAGCAGGGTGGTCAAGCTTTGAAGAAAAAGACGTGATAAAGGAACCAGGGAAACGTAGGGCAAAGCAAGTCTCTGCAACTTGCAGATAAAGGCAGTGGAAACTAGGGTTCCAAGACATACTCGATAGGGGGATTGATACAGGATAGAGACGTCATGCCTTTCTTGAGGGCAAGGGTCAGCAGGGGGGTCAGTGGCACAAGTGGGAAGCTAGCAGGAGAAGTTCCAGGGTCAATATCCATCTTCTGCTAACAGATCTATAAAGGAAGAGCTTTTCCATTCTCTCCCTTCAACGGGGGATCTAAGCAGGCAAGGAATATGTGTATAGGACTCTCAGACAATACAGAATTGGAGAATAAAGGGCAGCATTTGCTTTTCTATGTAGTTTTCTTTGATATGAAATGCAGTCTCTTATGACAAAGTAGCCAAGGTGTTCAGTTACCTGTTTCCATAATGAGCTCTAGTTTATAAAAGAGCTCTTGGGCTTCCCTGGTGGCACAGTGGTTAAGAGTCCGCCTGCCGATGCAGGGGACACGGGTTCGTGCCCTGGTCTGGGAAGATCCCACATGCCGCGGAGCGGCTGGGCCCATGAGCAATTAAAAAAAATAAATAAATAAATAAATAAATAAATAAAATAATGAGAGTCAGACTTATTTCTCTGCAATGAATAGGGGGTGTTGAGTCCAGTTCATTGTGGCGGGAGTAGGTGTTGTCTATTACATACTTGGTTTATGTAACGGTATCAGTGCTAATTTAAAACAGTGATTTTATGCATCACCCCACCTCGCCTTTCCCCTTAAGCAGGCAGAAGATTGTTTTCTAAATGTGTGATTCCGTTGTGTTTGTAAATCAGTTCATGTGTAGCCATGTGTACATTCCCGCTATGAGTGATATCTTATGATAAGATTCGTTACTCTGGTATCTTTCCTAACTCAGTTCATGTGAGGCCATGTTTATAGGACCTTCATAAGTGATATCTTATGATAAGATTCTTTTTCTGTGTGACTTATTTCACTTAGAATCATCGTACCTGAATCCACTCATTTTGCTGCTCCTGGACTTATGAAATTGATTTCATGGCTGAGGGATATTCCATCGTATGTAAGTACCAAAATTTCTTGAACCATTTTTGTCTTTCCTGGGATATTTAAGGTATACACAAGTTGAGGTTCTTGTAAGCAGTGAAGCCCTAAATTTTGGGGTGGCTCTGTCTTATTGATTTTCAGTTTTCCCAAGGTATATTTCCTAGACTAGAAGTGCCCTTGACTCTGTAGCTCTGTTGTATACTGGTTTTAGGGAACACAATGCACTCCTCCAGAGAGGCAGTTGGCAATTTATATCCCGCCCATCAGCATAACAAGGCTCCCTGTTCTCCAGGGCCTGTCTTGCCTTTCTGGTTTTTACACATTTTGCAGATGTCCCTTTGGACCAGTGGGAAGTGATACTATTTTCTAGTGCAGATTTGCATTGCCCGCTTGCTTGCTTGGCCAAAATGAGCGTATGCGTTTTCTCCTGAATATATTCAGGAGAAAACGCATACGCTCATTTTGGCCAAGTGCATCATTGTCGAAGTTGTGCCCCTCTTCCTGTGCTTTAAAGGCGATTCCAACATACCTCTTGAAATCTGTTTCCTGCTATACTGACTCCCTTTCAAGTCCGCCTCGATTCCTTCCCTCAACAGATTTTTAGGCGATAGTTGTCCTTTATTACTCTGCCAGTTTCTGAATTCCTGTGCCCCTGAGCTCCATTTTTAAATTCATTTTTTGTGAGCAGACCGCAAGTCCAAAATGTTGGTTCAGGACCTATACTGGTTCCCGGCGCGTGGCTGAGACTTTGGTTAATTATTCTTCCTGCGGGGCAATTAGTGTGACATGTACCCGTCCAAATGCCTAACATCTACTCTCTCATTTGTTCTCCCTCTTCCCTTTTATTTTTGCCAAATTGGTAACTGTGTGAACCAGGAGGTTAAAGGGGCTGTCTCTCCAAGTTGGCAGATTGATAGTAAAGCAGTTGGAAAGTCAAACCGGAGCACCAGGAGAGGGATTATTAGTTGAGTTTTAGAAAACTTTCGTATTCACAGTGTGTCCATTCTCTAGGTTTCCCGTACATGTATAGCGGTAGTAATAGTCCCTTCACCCTGGACAGTTGGGACCATTGGAATGGGTGCCATGTATTATTGCTTTAAAGAGTCTGCATTTACTCACCCAATCTTACCAATCCTCGCAGTCCCATGTGTCCTGCCTTATGCCACATCCAGCTGTCGTTGCAGATAGGGTCATTACAGGTTTCATCAGAGAGCCAGAAGGATTTGTAAAGAATTTACCTTTTCTTTTTTTTTTTCAAATTCCTTTTTATACTGGGTTTGAGCTGTTTCTCGCTGCCATGTTTATGCCAGTCTAGACACAGTTGATTCCCTTATGGAGACATATCAATACATAGGTTTTAAGATTCTTACTAGTCAGATATATTCCTCTGCGTGAAATATGGGGTTTTGAGTCCCTTTTACTGAAGAAGGTGTAGGTCTTGTCTATTGCATAGTTGGCTTTTGGAACGGTACCTGTGCTTATATCAAACTCTGGATTTATGCATCACCCCACCTCTCATTCCCCCTTAAGCAGACATAAGAGTGTTTTCTAAATGTGAGACTCTCTTCTCTTTCCTAACTCAGTTCTTGTGTAGCCATGTTTACAGGATCTTCATAAGTGATATCGTATGATAAGTTTCTTTTTCTGTGTGACTTATTTCACTTAGAATCATCGTACCTGAATCCACTCATTTTGCTGCTACTGGTCTTATGACATTGATTTCATGGCTGAGGGATATTCCATCGTACCTGAGTACCACAATTTTTTGAACCATTTTTATCTTTCCTGGGATATTTAAGGTGTACCCAAGTTGAGGTTCTTGTAAGCAGTGCAGCCCTAAATTTTGGTGTGGCCCTGTCTTATTGATTTTCAGGTTTCCCAAGGTATATTCCCTTGACTGGAAGTGGCCTTTGCTCTGTAGCTCTGTTGTTTACTTGTTTTAGAGAACACAATGCACTCCCCCAGAGAGGCAGTTAGAAATTTACATCCCGCCCTTCAGCATAACAAGGCTCCCTGTTCTCCAGGGCCTGTCTTGACTTTCTGGTGTTTATCCATTTTGTGGATGTGCCTTTTGACTGGTGCGAAGTGATACTACTTTGTAGTGCAGATTTGCATTGCCCACTTGCTTGCTTGCCCAAAAAGGGCCTATGCGTTTTCTCCTGAATATATTCAGGAGAAAACACATAGGCACTTTTTGGCCAAGTGCATCATTGTCAAAGTTGTGCTTCACTTCCTGTGATTTAAAGGTGATTCCAACGTACGTCTTGAAATCTGTTTCCTTCTATTCTGCCTCACTTTCAAGTCCGCCTCGTTGCCTTCCCTCAACAGATTTTTGGACGATAGTTGTCCTTTATTACTCTGCCAGTTTGTGAATTGCTGTGCCCCTGAGCTCCATTTTTTAACTCGTTTTTTGTGAGCTGAAGGCAAGTCCAAGATTTTGGTTCAGGACCTATACTGTTTCCCGTTGGGTGGCTGAGATTATGATTAATTCTTCTTCCTCACGGGATATAAGAATGACATGTGCCCGTCCAAATGCCTAACAGCTACTCTCTCATTGGTTCTCCCACTTCCCTTTCATCCTCTGCCAAATTGGCAACCTGTGCGAACCAGGAGGTTAAAGGTGCTGTCTCTCCAAATTTGGAGATTGATAGTAAAGCAGTTGGAAAGTGAAACCGGAGCACCAGGAGGGGGATTATTCGCTGAGTTTTAGAGACCTTTCATATTCACAGTGCGTCCATTCTCTAGGTTTCCGGTACATGTTATAGCGGTAGTAATATTCCCTTCAACCTGGACACATGGGACCCATGGAATGGGTGCTATGCATTATTGTTTTAAAGGGTCTGCATTTGCTCACCCAATCTCAACAATCCTCTCAGTCCCATGTGTCCAGCCTTATGCCACTTCCAGCTCTCATTGTAGATAGGGTCATTCCAGGTTTCATCAGAGACACTGAAGGAATTGTAAAGAATATCCCTTTTTTTGTCATTCAAATTCCTTTTTATAGTGGGTTTGAGCTGATTCTCACTGCCAAGTTTATGCAAGTCTAGACACACTTGATTCCCTAACAGAGACATATCAATACATAGGTTTTAAAATTCTTACTAATCAGATATATTCCTCTGTGGGAAATATGGGCTTTTGAGTTCCTTTCACTGAGGAAGGTGTAGGTCTTGTCTATTCCATAGTTGGTTTTTGGAACGGTACCTGTGCTTATATCAAACTCTGGTTTTATGCATCACCCCACCTCTCCTTCCCCGTTAAGGAGGCATAAGAGTGTTTTCTAAATGTGAGACTCTCTTCTCTTTCCTAACTCAGTTCATGTGTAGCCATGTTTACAGGATCTTCCTAAGTGATATCTTATGATAAATTTCTTTTTCTGTGTGACTTATTTCACTTAGAATCATCGTACCTGAATCCACTCATTTTGCTGCTACTGGTCTTATGACATTGATTTCATGGCTGAGGGATATTCCATTGTATGGAAGTAACACAATTTTTTGAACCGTTTTTATCTTTCCTGGGATATTTAAAGTGTACCCAAGTTGAGGTTCTTGTAAGCAGTGCAGCCCTAAATTTTGGAATGGATCTGTCTTATTGATTTTCAGTTTACCCAATATATATTCCCTAGAATGGAAGTGCCCTTGGCTCTGTAGCTCTGTTGTTTACTTGGTTTAGGGAACACAATGCACTCCTCAAGAGAGGCAGTTGGCAATTTACATCCCGCCCATCAGCATAACAAGGCTCCCTGTTCTCCAGGGCCTCTCTTGCCTTTCTGGATTTTACCCATTTTGTGGATGTCCCTTTTGACCGGTGGATAGTGATAATTCTTGTAGTGCAGATTTGCATTGACCGCTTGCTTGCTTGCCCAAAAAGGGTGTATGCGTTTTCTCCTGAATATATTCAGGAGAAAACGCATACACCCTTTTTGGCCAAGTGCATCATTGTAGAAGTTGTGCCCCTCTTCCTGTGCTTTAAAGGCGATTCCAATGTACCTCTTGAATTCTGTTTCCTACTATTCTGCCTCGCTTTCAAGTCCACCTCGTTGCCTTCCCTGAACAGATTTTTGGGCGATAGTTGTCCTTTATTACTCTGCCTGTTAGTGAATTGCTGTGCCCCTGAGCTCAATTATTTAACTTGTTTTTTGTGAGCTGAACGCACGTCCAAAATTTTGGTTCAGGACCTATACTGGTTCCCAGTGTGTGTCTGAGACTTTAGTTAATTCTTGTTCCTCCCGGGAAATAAGAGTGACATGTGAACGTCCAAATGCCTAACTGCTACTCTTTCATTAGTTCTCTCTCTTCCCTTTCATCCTCTGCCAAATTGGCAACCTGTGGGAACCAGGATGTTAAAGGTGCTGTCTCTCCAAGCTGGGAGATTGATAGTAAAGCATTTGGAAAGTCAATGCATAGCACCACGAGAGGTTCTATTCGTTGAGTTTTAGAGACCTTTCGTATTCACAGTTTGTCCATTCTCTAGGTTTCCCGTACATATTATAGCTGTAGTAATATTCCCTTCAACCTGGAGAGTTGGGACCCATGGAATGGGTGCCATGCATTATTGTTTTAAAGGGTCTGCATTTGCTCACCAATCTTACCAATCCTCTCAGTCCC
This sequence comes from Mesoplodon mirus, assembly GCF_964341445.2. Classification (NCBI taxonomy): domain Eukaryota; kingdom Metazoa; phylum Chordata; class Mammalia; order Artiodactyla; family Ziphiidae; genus Mesoplodon; species Mesoplodon mirus. Next base: position 755,333 of record NW_028295604.1, read on the forward strand.
ATGTGTCCATCCTTATGCCACATCCATCTGTCATTGCAGATAGGGTCATTGCAGGTTTTGTCAGAGACCCTGAAGGAATTGTAAAAAATTTACCTTTTTTTTGTTTTTCAAATTCCTTTTTATAGTGGGTTTGAGCTGATTCTCGCTGCCATGTTTATGCCAGTCTAGACACACTTGATTCCCTTACGGAGACATATCAATACATAGGTTTTAAGATTCTTACTAGTCAGATATATTGCTCTGTGGGAAATATGGTGTTTTGTGTCCCTTTCACTGAGGAAGGTGTAGGCATTTTCTATTCCATAATTGGTTTTGGGAACGGTGCCTGTGCTTATATCAAACTCTGGTTTTATGCATCACCCCACCTCTCCTTTCCCCTTAAGCAGGCATAAGAGTGTTTTCTAAATGTGCGGCTCTGTTCTCTTTCCTAACTCAGTTCATGTGTAGCCATGTTTACAGGATCTTCATAAGTGATATATTATGATAAGTTTCTTTTTCTGTGTGACTTATTTCACTTAGAATTATCTTACCTGAATCCACTCATTTTGCTGCTACTGGTCTTATGACATTGATTTCATGGCTGAGGGATATTCCATTGTATGTAAATAACATAATTTTTGAACCGTTTTTATCTTTCCTTGGATATTTAATGTGTACCCAAGTTGAGGTTCTTGTAAGCAGTGCAGCCCTAAATTTTGGAATGGCTCTGTCTTATTGATTTTCAGTTTTCCCAAGATATATTCCCTAGACTGGAAGTGCCCTTGGCTCTGTAGCTCTGCTGTTTACTTGGTTTAGGGAACACAATGCACACCTCCAGAGAGGCAGTTGGCAATTTACATCCCGTGCATCAGCATAACAATGCTCCCTGTTCTCCAGGGCCTGTCTTGCCTTTCTGGATTTTACCCATTTTGTGGATGTCCCTTTTGACAGTTGGGAAGTGATACTTCTTTGTAGTGCAGATTTGCATTGCCCGCTTGCTTGCTTGGCCAAAAAGGGCGTATGCGTTTTCTCCTGAATATATTCAGGAGAAAACGCATACGCCCTTTTTGGCCAAGTGCATCATTGTCGAAGTTGTGCCCCTCTTCCTGTGCTTTAAAGGCGATTCCAATGTACCTCTTGAAATCTGTTTCCTGCTATTCTGCCTCACTTTCAAGTCCACCTCGTGGCCTTCCCTCAACAGATTTTTGGACGATAGTTGTCCTTTATTACTCTGCCTGTTTGTGAATTGCTTTGCCCCTGAGCTCAATTATTTAACACGTTTTTTTGTGAGCTGAATGCAAGTCCAATATTTTGGTTCAGGACCTATACTGGTTCTCATTGGGTGGCTGAGACTTTAGTTAATTCTTCTTCCTCCAGGAAATAAGAGTGACATGTGCGCATCCAAATGCCTAACAGCTACTCTTTCATTGGTTCTCCCTCTTCCCTTTCATCCTCTGCCTAATTGGCAACCTGTGCGAACCAGGAGGTTAAAGGTGCAGTCTCTGCAACCTGGGAGATTGATAGTAAAGCAGTTGGAAAGTCAAACCAGAGCACCAGCAGAGGGACTATTTGTTGAGTTTTAGAGACCTTTCATGTTCACAGTGTGTCCATTCTCTAGGTTTCCCATACATATTATAGCTGTAGTAATATTCCCTTCACCCTGGAGAGTTGGGACCCATGGAAGGGGGGCCATGCATTATTGCTTTAAAGGGTCTGCATTTGCTCACCCAATCTCACCAATCCTCTCAGCCCCAAGTGTCCAGCCTTATGCCAAATCCAGCTGTCGTTGTAGATAGGGTCATTCCAGGTTTCGTCAGAGACCATGAAGAAATTGTAAAGAATTTCCTGTTTTTTTTTCGTGTCTGAAATTCCTTTTTATAATGGGTTTGAGCTGATTCTCACTGCCATGTTTATGCCAGTCTAGACACAGTTGATTCCCTCCTGGAGACATATCAATAAATAGGTTATAAGATTCTTACTCGTCAGATATATTCCTCTGAGTGAAATATGGGGTTTTGAGTCCCTTTCACTGAGGAAGGTGTAGGTCTTGTCTATTCCGTATTTGATTTTTTGAACGGTACCTGTGCTTATATAAAACTCTGGGTTTTATGCATCACCCCACCTCTCCTTCCCCCTTAAGCAGGCATAAGAATGTTTTCTAAATGTGAGACTCTGTTCTCTTTCCTAACTCAGTTCATGTGTAGCCATGTTTACAGAATCTCTATAAGTGATATCTTATGATAACTTTCTTTTTCTGTGTGACTTATTTCACTTAGATTCATCGTACCTGAATCCACTCATTTTGCTGCTACATGTCTTATGGCATTGATTTCATGGCTGAGGGATATTTCTTCGGATGTAAGTACCACAAATTTTTGTACCATTTTTATCTTTCCTGGGATATTTAAGGTGAATCCAAGATGAGGGTCTTGTAAGCAGTGCACCCCTAAATATCGGGGTGGCTGTGTCTTATTGATTTTCAGTTTTCCCAAGGTATCTTCTGTAGACTGGATGTGCCCTGGGCTCTGTAGCTCTGTTGTTTACTCGTTTTAGGGAACACAATGCACTGCTCCAGAGAGGCCATTGGCAATTTGCCTCCCAACCATCAGCATAACAAGGCTCCCAGTTCGCCAGGGCCTGTCTTGCCTTTCTGGTTTTTACCCATTTTGTGGATAACCCTTTTGACTTGTGGGAAGTTATACTTCTTTGTAGTGCAGATTTGCATTGCCCGCTTGCTTGCTTGGCCAAAAAGGGTGTATGTGTTTTCTCCTGAATATATTCAGGAGAAAACTCATACACCCTTTTTGGCCAAGTGCATCATTGTCGAAGTTGAGCCCCTCTTCCCGTGCTTTAAAGGTGATTCCAGCATACCTCTTGAAATCTGTTTCCTGCTATTCTGCCTCGCTTTCACGTCTGCCTCTTAACCTTCCCTCAACAGAGTTTTGGACGAGAGTTGTCCTTTACTACTCTGCCATTTGGTGAATTTCTGTGCCACTGAGCTCCATTATTCACCTCGTTTTTTCTGAGCTGAATGCAAGTCCAAATTTTGGTTCAGGACTTATACTGGTGTTCGGTGGGTGGCTGAGACTTTGGTTAATTCTTCTTCCGGCCGGAAAATTAGAGTGACATTTGCCGGTCCAAATGCCTAACAGCTTCTCTCTCGTTGGTTCTCCCGCTTCCCTTTCATCCTCTGCCCAATTGGCAACCTGTGAGAAGCAGGAGTTTAAAGGGGCTGTCTCTCTAAGTTGGGAGATTGATAGTAAAGCAGTTGGAAAGTCAAACCGAAGCACCAGGAGAGGGACTATTAGTTGAGTTTTAGAAACCTTTCGTATTCACAGTGTGTCCATTCTCTAGGTTTCCCGTACATGTTATAGCTGTTGTAATATTCCCTTCAACCTGGAGAGTTGGGATGCATGGAATGGGTGCCACTCATTATTGCTTTAAAGGGTCTGCATTTGCTCACCCAATCTCAACAATCCTCTCCGTCCAAAGTGTTCAGCCTTATGCCACATCCAGCTGTCATTGTAGATAGGGTCATTCCAGGTTTCATCAGAGACCCTGAAGGAATTTTAAGGAATTTCCCTGTTTTTTTGTTTGGTTTTTGATATTCCTTATTATAGTGGGTTGAGCTGATTCTCACTGCCATTTTTATGCCAGTCTAGACACAGTTGATTCCCTTACGGAGACATATCAATACATAGGTTTTAAATTTCTTACTAGTAAGATATTTTACTCTGTGGTGAATATGGGGTGTTGAGTCCCTTTCACTGAGGAAGGTGTAGGTCTTGTCTATTCCGTATTTGGTTTTTGGAACTGTACCTGTACTAATATCAAACTCTGGTTTTATGCATCACCCCACCCCTCCTTCCCCCTTAAGAAGGCATAAGGGTGTTTTCTAAATATGAGACTCCCTTCTCTTTCCTAACTCAGTTCATGTGTAGCCATGTTTACAGGATCTTCATCATTGATATCTTATGATAATTTTATTTTTCTGTGTGACTTATTTCACTTAGAATTATCGTACCTGAATCCACTCATTTTGCTGCTACTGGTCTTATGACATTGATTTCATGGCTGAGGGATATTTCATCATACGTAAGTACCACAATTTCTAGAACCATTTTTGTCTTTCCTGGGATATTTAAGGTGTACCCAAGTTGAGGTTTTTGTAATCATTGCAGCCTTGAATTTTGGTGTGGATCTGTCTTATTAATTTTCAGTTTTCCCAAGCTATATTCCCTAGACTGGAAGTGCCCTTGGCTCTGTAGCTCTGTTGTTTACTTGTTTTAGGGAACACAATGCACTCCTCCAGAGAGGCAGTTGGCAATTTACATCCCGCCCATCAGCATAACAAGGCTCCCTGTTGTCCAGTGCCAGTCTTGCCTGTCTGGTTTTTACACATTTTGCGGATATCCCTTTTGGCTGGTGGAAAGTGATAGTTCTTTGTAATGCAGATTTGCATTGCCTGCTTGCTTGCTTGGCCCAAAAGGGCATATGCGTTTTCTCCTGAATATATTCACGTGAAAACCCACATGCCCTTTATGACCATTTCCATTATTTTCGAAGTTGTGATGCTTTTCCTGTATTTAAATGTGATTCCAATGTTCCTCTTGAAATCTCTTTCATGCCACTCTGCCTTATTTTCACTTCCACCTCGTGGCTTTCCCTCAACAGATTTTTGGAAGAGAGTAGTCCTTTATAACTCTGCAGGTTAGTGAATTGCTGTGGCCCTGAGTTCCATTTTTCAAATCGCGTTTTTTGAGGTGACCGCAAATCCACAGTTTTGCTTCTGGACCTATACTGGTTCTGGGGGGGGCAGGCTGAGTCTTTGGTTAATTCCTGTTCGTGACGGGAAATTAGAGTGAAATGTGGCCGTCCAAATGCCTACAGCTACTCTCTCATTGGTTCTCTCTGTTCCCTTATATCCTCTGCACAATTTGCCAGCTGTTCGAACCAGGAGGTTATAGGGCCTGACTCTCCAAGTTGGGAGATTGATAGTAAAGCAGTTGGAATGTCAAACTGGAGCACAAGGAGAGAAAAAAGTAGTAGAGTTTTAGAAACCTTTCACCATCAGATGGTTTCCATTCTCTAGGTTCCCATACATGTTATAACTGTAGTGATATTCCCTTCTACTTGGAGAGTTGGGAACCATGGAATGCGTGGCAGGCATTATTGCTTTAAAGGGTCTGCATTTTTTCACCCAATCTCACCAATCCTCTCAGTCCCAAGTGACCAGCCTTATGCCACATCCAGCTGTCATTGTAGATACGGTCATTCCAGGTTTCATCAGAACCCCTGAAGGTATTGTGTAAGAATTTTACTGTTTTTATGTTTTGTTTTGAAATTCATTTTTATAGTGGGTTTGAGCTTATTCTCACTGCCATGTTTATGTCGTTCTAGACACACTTAGTTCCCTTACGGAGACATATCAATACATAGGTTTTAAGTTTCTTACTAGTTAGATATATTTCTCTGCGGGGAATAAGGATGTTGAGTTCCATTCACTGAGGAAGGAGTAGGGCTTGTCTCTTCTGTTTTTGGATTATGGAACGGTACCTGTGCTAATATCAAACTTTTTTTGTGCATCTCCCCACCTGTCTTTCCCCTTAAGCAAGCGTTAGAATGTTTTCTATATCTGAGACTCTGTTCTCTTCCCTAAATCAGTTCATATGTAGCCATGTTTACATTCCCTTCATAAGTGATATCTTATGTCAGAATGCACCATGGCCTTGTCATAATAATGCTCCATGGCCCCTGTCATCACAATGCTCCATGCCCTGGTTATCACAATGCTCCATGTCCCTTGTCATCACAATTCTCCACGTCCTTGTCATCACAATGCTACATGACACTTCTCATCAAAATATTACATGCTCTTGTCATCACAATTCTCCATGCACTTGAAATTGCAATGCTCCATGCACTTGTCATCACAATGCTCAATGCACTTGTCATCACAATGTTCCATGCCCTTGTCATCAGATTGCTCCATGACACCTGTCATCACAATGCTCCCTGATACCTGTCATCATAATGCTTCATGCCCCTTGTCATTACAGTGCTCCATGATGCTCGACACCACAATTACCCAAGGTCTTCTCATCACAATGCTCCACAGTTTTGCCATCACCATGCTCCATGCCTTGTCATCTCAAAGCTCAATGTCCCTTGTCCTCAGAATTCTCCACGACCTTGTCATTACAATGCTCCATGGCACTTCACATCAAAATGTTATATGCTCTTGTCATCACAATACTCCATGCACTTGTCATCGCAATGCTCCATGACCCCTGTCATAGGAAGATCCATGCGCTGTTCATCACAATGTTTCACGACCTGGATATTAAAATGATCAATGGCCCTTGATATCACAATGTTCCATGCCCTTGTCATCACAATGCTCCTTTAATTTGTCACAGCAATCCTCCATGACACTTGGCATCAAAATGCTCCATGATATTGTCATCAAACTGGAACATGTCATATTTCATCACAATGCTCCCTGACATCTTTCTTCACAATAATCCATGACCTTGTCATCACAGTTCTCCATGCCCTTGTCATCAAAATGTGCCATGGCCACTCTTATCACAATAAGGCATGAAACTTGTCAGACCAATGCTCCATGACACTTTTCATCACAATGCTCCATGAACGCTGTCATCACAATGCACCATGCCCATCATCATAATGCTTCATGCTATTGTCATCACAATGAAATCAAAATGCTCCATGACCTCTGTCCTCACAATGCTGCAAACCCTTGTGATCACAATGTTCCATAACACTTGTAATCACAATGACCCATGACGCTGGTCAGCACAATTATCCATGGTCTTCTCATCACAATGCACCATGATTTTGTCATCACAATGTTCAATACACTTGTCATCACAATGCTCTCTGATTATTGCCCTCAGTATGCACCTTGAACTCTTTCATGACAAGGCTCTTTGCCTATTTCATCACAATGATCCATGCCCTTTTCATCACAATGCTCCAAGACACCTGTGATCACAATGCTCCTTGCACTTGTCATCACAAAGCTCCATGACGCATGTCATCAGAATGCTCCATGGTCTTCTTATCATAATTTTCCATGCCCTTGTCATCACAATGCTCCAAGACCCCTGTAATCACAATGTTCCCTACGCCTTTTCATCAGAATGCTCCATGAGAATTGTCATCACAAGGTTCCATGGTCTTCACATAACAGTGCTCCAGGACATTGTCATCACAGTGCTCCATTCCCTTGTCATCACAATGGGCCATTACATATGTCATCACAATGCTCCCTGACATATGTCTTCACAAAACTGCTTGACCTGGTCATCAAAATGCTCCATGCCCTTGTCATAACAATATGCCATTCGAACTGTCATCGCAATAATCCATGAAACTTATTAGACCAATGCTCCATGCCCTTGACATCACAATGCTCCATGCCCATGTTATCAAAATGCTCCATGACCCCTGTCATCACAATGTTCCATGACTCCAGTCATCACAATATTTCATGACGTTTGTCATCACAATGATCCATGCCCTCATCATCAACAGTCTCTGTGACCTTTTTTACCACAATGCTTCATGAACTTTTTATCACAATGCTCTTTGACCCTTGTCATCAATGTGCTCTATGCCTTTCTCAGCACAATGCTCCATAACATTTGTCATCACAATGCTGCATGAGCTTGTCAGCACAATGCTCCATGACACATGTCATCACAATGCACCATGCAACTGTCATCACAGTGCTCCACAATCTTGTCATCACAATGCTCCATAAAACTTGTCATCACAATGCTCCATGCACTTCTCATCAAAACGCTCTCTCACCACTGATATCACAATGATACATCACTATTCGTCACAATACTACCTCACCCCTGTCATCACAATATTCCATGACTCCTGTCATCACAATGCTACATGCACTTATCATCACAATGTTCGATGACGACTGACATCACAATTTTCCATAACCCATGTCATCAAAATGCTCCATGACCCTTTTCATCAAAATGCTCCATGACCACTGACATCACAATGTTCCATAACCTCTGTCATCAAAACGTTCCATGGCATTTTTCATCAAAATGCTCAATGACCCCTGCCATCACGAGGTTCCATGGCCTTGTCATCACAAAGCTTCCTGACCCTTCTCATCAAAATGCTCCAAGAACGCTGACATCACAATGTTCCATAACACCTGTCATCAAAATGTTCCATGACACTTTTCATCAAATAGCTCCATGACCCTGTCATCAGAATGCTCCCTGCCCTTCTCATCACAATGCACAATGCCCTTGCCATCAAAATGTTCCTTGACCTTTGTCATCACAAATATCCATGACCCTTGGCATCACAATGCTCCATGTCATTGTCATCACAATGATCCATGAACGCTCTCATCACATTGCTCCATGCCCTTGTCTTCACAAAGCTCCATGACACATGTCATTAGAATGCTCCATGGCCTTCTCATCACAATGCTCCATGCCCTTGCCATAACAATGCTCCATTACACCAGTCATAACAATGCTCCATGAAACCTGCCATCACGATGATCCATGGTCTTGTCATCACAAAGCTCCATGACCCTTTTCATCACAATGCTCCAAGAACACTGTAATCACAATGCTCTATGCCCCTTTTCATCTCAATGATCCATGAACCCTGTCATCACAGTGCACCTTGCCCATAATCATAAGGCTTCAGTCTATTGTCATCACAATGAAATCAAAATTATCCATGACCACTGTCATCATAATGCCCCAAACCCTTGTGATCACAATGTTCCATAACACTTGTCATCACAACACCCTGTGATGCTCATCATAACAATTATCCATGGTCTTCTCATCACAATGCTCCATGACCTTTGTCATCACAATTCTCAATACACTTGTCATCACAATGCTCCCTGACACTTGTCATCATAATGCTCCTTGAACCCTTTCACGAAAATGCTCCATGCCTTTTTCATCACAGTGCCCATGCCGTTTTCATCACAATGCTTCAAGACCCCTGTAATCACAATGTTCCATGTGCTTGTCATCACAATGCTCCAAGACCCCTGTAATCACAATGCTCCATGCCCCTTTTCATCAGAATGCTCCAGGAGACTTGTCATCACAAGTCTCCATGGTCTTATCATCACAATGCTCCAGGACCTTGTCATCACCATGCTCCATTCCCTTGTCATCACAATGCTCCATGACCCCTGTCATCACAATAATCCATGAATATTTTCAGCCCAATGCTCCATGATATTCTCATCACAATGCTCCATGACAAATATCATCAAAATGCTCCATGACCACGGTCATCACAACACTCCATGACACCTGACAATACAATGATCCGGGACTCTTGTCATCACAATGCTCCATTCTCTACTCATCACAATGCTCCATGACCCTTGTCATCACAATGATCCATGCCCTTGTCATCCCAATGCTCCTTGACCCATGTATTCACAATGCTCCGTGACACTTGTCATCACAGTGCTCCATGACACATGTCATCACAATGCTCCATGCCTTTGTCAGCAAAATGCTATATGACCTTGTCATTAAAATGCTCTATGCGTTTGTCATCACAATACTCCATTACCATTGTCATCAGAATCCTCCATGAACCTTGGGATCACATTGCTTCATGCCCTTGTCATCACAATGCTCCATTCTCCTTGAAATGAAAATGATCCATGACCTCTGTCATCTCAGTGCACCAAACCCTTGTGATCACAATGTTCCATAACACTTTTCATCACAACGCTCCATGATGCCTGTCATCACGATACACCATGCCCTTTTCATCACAATGCTCCATGACATTTGTCATCACAATTCTCAATACACTTGTCATCACAATGCTCCCTGACACTTGTCATCAGATTGCTCCTTGAACCCTGTCACGAAAAGGCTCCATGCCTTTTTAATCACAATGCCCCATGCAATTTTCATAACAATGCTCCATGCCATTTTCATCAAAATACTCCACAAGCTTGTCATCAGAATGCTCCATGACGCTTGTTATCACAATTCTCCATGCACTTGTCAGCACAATGCTCCCTGACCCTTGTCATCACAATGCTCCAAGCCATTGTCATCACAATGCTCCATTACATTTGTCATCAGAATCCTCCATCACACTTGGCATCACAATGCTCCATGCCATTGCCATCACAAAGGGCCATTACATATGTCATCCCAATGCTCCCTGACACCTCTCTTCACAATAATGCATGACCTGGTCATCACAATGCTCCATGCCCTAGTAATCACAATGCGCCATTTCAACTGTCTTCACAATAATCCATGAAACTTATTAGACCAATGTTCCATGCCCTTATCATCACAATGTTCCATGCCCTTGTTATCACAATGCTCCATGACGCCTGTCATCACAATACTCCATGAACATTTTCAGCCCAATCTTCCATGACGCTTGTCATCACAATGATCCATGCCTTTTTCATCCCAATGCTCCATGACCCCTGTATTCACAATGCTCTGTGACGCATGGCATCACCGTGCTCCATGACACCTGTCATCACAATGCTCCATGCCTTTGTCAGCAAAATGCTACATGAACTTGTCATTACAATGTTCCATGCGCTTGTCATCACTATACTCCATTACCATTGTCATCAAAATCCTCCATGAACCTTTGTATCACATTGTTTCATGCCCTTGTCATCACAATGCTCCATGCTTCTTGAAATCAAAATGATCCATGACCTGTGTAATCACAATGCTCCAAACACTTGTTATCACCATGTTCCATAACACTTGTCATCACAACGCTCCATGATGCCTATCATCACAATACTCCATGCACTTTTCATCACAATGTCCCACGACCTTTGTCATCACAATTCTCAATACACTTGTCATCACAGTGCTCCCTGACACTTGTCGTCAGAATGCTCCATGAACCCTGTCACGAAAAGGCTCCATGCCTTTTTCCTCACAATGACCCATGCAGTTTTCATCACAATGCTCCATGCCATTGTCATCAGAATACTCCACAAGCTTGTCATCAAAATGCTGCATGACCTTGGCATCACAATTCTCCATGCACTTGTCAGCCCAATGCTCCCTGACCCTTGTCATCACAATGCTCCAAGCCATTGTCATCACACTGTTCCATTACCTTTGTCATCAGAATCCTCCATGACACTTGCATCACAATGCTCCATGCCATTGTCATCACAATGGGCCTTTACATATGTCATCACAATGCTCCCTGACACCTGTCTTCACAATACTGTATGACCTGGTCTTCACAATGCTCCATGCCCTTGTCATCACAATGCACCATTCCAATGGTCATTGCAATAATCCATGAAACTTATTAGACCAATGATCCATGCCCTTGTCATCGCAATGCTCCATGCCGTTGATATCACATAGCGCCATGACCCCTGTCATCACAATGCTCCGTGACTCCAGTCATCACAATGCTTCATGACCTTTGTCATCACAATGGTCCATGCCCTCATCATCAACAGTCTCTGTGACCTTTTTAACCACAATGCTCCATGAACTTTTCATCACAATGCTCTTTGACCCTTGTCATCACAATACTCTATGCCTTTCTCAGCACAATGCTCTATGACCGTTGTCATTGCAATGCTCCATGCGCTTGTCAGCACAATGCTCCATGACACATGTCATCACAATTTGCCATGCGCTTGTCATCACAGTGCTCCACAATCTTGTCATCACAATGCTCCATAAACCTTGTCATCACAATGCTCCATGCACTTCTCATCAAAATGTTCTCTCACAACTGATATCAAAATGTTTCATCACTATTCATCACAATACACCCTCAGCCCTGTCATCACAATGTTCCATGACTCCTGTCATCACAATGCTACATGCACTTATCATCACAATGTTCGTTGACCACTGACATCACAATGTTCCATAACCCCTGTCATCAAAATGCTCCATGACCCCTTTCATCAAAATGTTCCATGACTCCTGTCATCACAGTGCTCCATGATCCTTGAAATAACAATGATCCATGACCTCTGTCTTCACAATGCTCCAAACCCATGTGATCACAATGTTCCATAACCCTTGTCATCACAACCCTCCATGATGCCTGTCATCACAATACTCCATGCCCTTTTCGTCACAATGCTCCATGATATTTGTCATGACAATTCTCAATACACTTGTCATCACAATGCTCCCTGACATTTGTCGTCAGTATGCTCCTTGAACACTGTCATGAAAAGGCTCCATGCATTTTTCATCACAATGCTCCATGCCCTTTTCATCACAATGCTCCATGCCATTGTCATCACAATACTCCACAAGCTTGTCATCAGAATGCTCATTGACACTTGTCATCACAGTGCTCCATGAGCACTGTCATCACAATGCTCCATACTCCTTGTCATGACAAGTGTTATGGAATATTGTGATCACAAGGGTTTGGAGCATTGTTATGACAGAGGTCATGGAGCATTTTGATTTCATTGTGATGACAATAGCATGAAGCATTACGATGATGGGCATGGTGCATTGTGATGACATGGTTCATGGATCATTGAGATGAAAAAGGGCATAGAGCATTGTGATTACAGCGTTCTTGGAGCATTGTGATGAGAAGGGTCATGGAGCATTGTGATGACAAGGCCATGGAACATCGTGATGGCAGGGGTCATGGAGTATTGTTATGACAGGGGTAAAGGAGCATTGTGATGGCAAGAGCATGCAACATTGTGATGAGAAGGCCATGGAGCATTCTGATGACATGTGTCATGGAGCTTTGTGATGACAAGGACATGGAGAAATGTGATGAAAGTGTTCATGGAGCATTGTGATGACAATGACATGGAGCATTGTGATGCCAAGGGTCATGGATCATTGTGATGACAAAGGTCATGGAGCATTTTGATGGCATGTGCGTTGTGCATTGTTATGACAAGGGCAGGGAGCATTGTGATGACAGGGTCATGGAGCAATTTGACGAAAAGTGTCATGGAACATTTTGATTACAGGTGTTATGGAACATTGTGATTTCAGGGGTCATGGAGCATTTTGATGAAAATGCTCATGGAGCATTTTGATGACAGATGTTATGGAACATTGTGATGTCAGGGGTCATCGAACATTGTGATGATAAGTGCATGTAGCATTGTGATGACAGGAGTCATGGAAAATTGTGATGAGAGGGATGAGGGAGTACTGTGACATATAGTGATGTAGCATTGTGATATCAGTGGTGAGAGAGCATTTTGATGAGATGTGCATGGAGCATTGTGATGACAAGATTGTGGAGCACTGTGATGACAAGCGCATGGTTCATTGTGATGACATGTGTCATGGAGCATTGTGCTGACAAGCGCATGGAGCATTGTGATGACAAGGGTCATGGAGCATTGTGCTGAGAAAGGCATAGAGCATTTTGATGACAAGGGTCAAAGAGCATTGTCATGAAAATTCATGGAGCATTGTTGTTAAAAAGTCACAGAGACAGTTGATGACGAGGACATGGTCCATTGTGATGAGAAATTTCATGAAGCATTGTGATGACTGGAGTCATGGAGCATTGTGATGACAGGGGTCATGGAGCATTGTGATAACAAGGGCATGGAGCATGGTGATGACAAGGGCATGGAACATTGGACTAATAAGTTTCATGAATTATTGCGATGAGAGTTGGAATGGCGCAATGTGATGACAAGGGCATGGATCATTGTGATGACCAGGTCATGCAGTATTGTGAAGACAGGTGTCAGGGAGCATTGTGATGACATATGTCATGGCCCATTGTGATGACAATGGCATGGAGCATTGTGAGGCCAAGTGTCATGGAGGATTCTGAAGCATGGATCCTTTTCGTGACAGGGTTCAAGGAGCATTCTGATGACAAGTGTCAGGGAGCATTGTGATGACAAGTGTATTGAAAATTGTGATGACAAAGGTCATGGAGTATTGTGATGACAGGCATCATGGAGCGTTGTGATGACAAGTGTTATGGAACATTGTGATCACAAGGGCTTGGAGCATTGTGATGACAGAGGTCATGGATCATTTTGATTTCAAGGAGCATGGGGCATTGTGATGACAAGGGAATGAAGCAATGTGATCCCAAGTTTCATGGAGGGTTGTGATGACAATGGTAATGGAGTATTGGGATGACAAGCACATAGAGCATTGTAATGACAAGGTCATGAAGCATTTTGCTGACAAAGGCATAGAACATTGTGATGACAGGTGTCATGGAGCACTGTGATGACAAGCGTCATGGAGCATTGTGAATACAGGGGTTATGGAGCATTGGGATGACAAGGGCATGGATCATTGTGATGACAAGTGTCCTGGAGCATTGTGATGACTAGGGAATGGAACATTGTGATGAAAAGAGTCCCGGATCATTGTGCTGTCAGGTGTCATGGACTTTTGTGATGACAGTGGTCATGGAGAATTGTGATGATATTGGTCATGGAGCATTGCGATGGCAAGCGAATGGAGCATGGTGATGACAAAGTCCTGGAACATTTTGATGAGAAGACCATGGAGACTTTTGATGAGAAGTCTCATGGAGCATTCTGTTGAAAAGGGGCATGGAGCATTGTGATTACAGGGGTCTTGGAGCATTGTGATGACAAGGGCATGGATCATGGTGATGAGAAGGCCATGGAGCATTCTGATGACATGCGTCCAGGAGATTTGTGATGAAAAGGGCATGGAGCATTGTGATTAAAGGGGTCTTGGAGCATTGTGATGAAAAGGGCATGGATCATTGTGATGAAAAAGGCATGGAGCCTTGTCATGACAGGTTTCAAGGAGCATACTGAAGACAAGTGTCAGGGAGCATTGTGATGACAAGTGTATTGAGCATTGTGATGACAAAAATCATAGAGCACTGTGATGAGAAGGCCATGGATAATTGTGATGATGAGCATCATGGGGTGTTGTGATGATAAGTGTTATGGAACATTGTGATCACAAGGGTTCAGAGTATTATGATGACAGAGGTCATGGAGCATATTGATTTCATTGTGATGACAATAGCCTGAAGCATTATGATGATGGGCATGGTGTATTGTGATGACAGGGTTCATGGAGCATTGATATGAAAAGGGGCATGGAGCATTGTGATTACAATGGTCTTGGAGCATTGTGATGACAAGGGCATGGAGCACTGAGATGAGAAGGCCATGGAACATTCTGATGACATGCATCATGGAGCTTTGTGATGACAAGGGCATGGAGCATTGTGATTTCAGGGGTCTTGAGAATTGTGATGACAATTGTCATGGAACCATGTGATGACTAGGCCGTGGAACATTGTGATGGCAGGGGTCATGGTGCATTGTTATGAAAGGGGTAATGGAGCATTGTGATGAGAAGGGCATGGAATATTGGTCTGAAATATTTCATGGATTATTGTGATGTGAGTGGTCATGGAGCACTGTGATGACAAGGGTACGGAACACTATGATACATGGGTCATGCAGGATTGTAATGACAAGGGCATGCAGCATTGTGATGAGAAGGGCATCGAGCATTGTGATGACAAGTATCATGGAACTTTGTTATGACAAGGGCATTGAGCAATGTTATGAGAATCTTCATGGAGCATTGTGATGCCAAGGGTCATGGAGATTTGTGATGACAAGTCTTGGAGCATTTTGATGACAAGGGCACAGTGCGTTGTGATGAGAAGGGCAGGGAGCGTTTTGATGACCGTGTCATGCAGCAATTTGATGAAATGTGTAATGGAACATTTTGATGGCAGGGGTTATAGAACAATGTGATGTCAGTGGTCTTGGAGATTTGGAATGAAAAGGGTAATGGAGCATTTTGATGACAGCGGTTATGGAACATTGTGATGTCAGGGGTCATCGAACAATGTGATGATAAGTGCATGTAGCATTGTGATGACAGGAGTCATGGAACATTGTGACAACACGGTTGAGGGATTATTGTGACGAATAGTGATGTAACATTGTGATATCTGTGGTGAGAGAGCATTTTGATGAGAAGTGCATGGAGCACTGTGATGACAAGGTTTATGGAGCATTGTGATAAAAAGATTGTGGAGCACTGTGATGACAAGTGCATGGTGCATTGTGATGACATGTGTCATGGAGCATTGTTCTGACAAAGACATGCAGCATTGTGTTGACAAGTGTCACAGAGAATTGTGATGAAAACTTCATGGAGCATTGTGGTTACAAAGTTCACAGAGCCTTGTGATGAGTCGGGCATGGAACATTGTGATGACAAACATTATGAAGCATTGTGATGACTGGAGTCACGGAGCGCTGTGATGACAGGGATCATGGAGCATTGTGAGGACAAGGGCATGGAGCATTGTGATGACAGTGGCATGGAGCATTGGTCTGACAAGTTTCATAGATTATTGTGATGACAGTGGGCATGGTGCATTGTGATGACAAGGGCATGGAGCATTGTGATCAGAAGGTCATGGAGTATTGTGAAGACAGGTGTCAGGGAGCATTGTGATGACATATGTCATGGTCCATTGCGATTACAATGGCATGGAACATTGTGATGCCAAATGTAATGGAGGATTGTGATGACAAATATAATGGAGCATTGTGATGACTAGGGCTTGGAGCATTATGATGACAAGGGCCATTGAAAATTTTCATGACAAAGTCGTGAAGCATTGTGATGACAAGATCCTGGAGCATTGTGATGACAAAACCATGGAGACTTGTGATGAGAATTCTCATGGAGCATACTGATGAAAAGGGGCATAGAGCATTGTGATTACAGGAGTCTTGGAACATTGTGATGAAAAGGGCATGGAACATTGTGAGGAGAAGTCCAGGGAGCATTCTGATGGCATGCATCATTGAGCATTGTGATGACAAGGGAATGGAGCATTGTAATTACATGGGTCTTGGAGCATTGTGATGAAAAAGGCATGGATCATTGTGATGAAAATGGCATGGAACCTTGTCATGACAGGGTTCAAGGAGCATACAGACAACAAGTGTCAGGGAGCATTTTGATGACAAGTGTATTGAGCATAGTGATGACAAAGGTCATGGAGCATTGTGATGAGAAGACCATGGATAATTGTGATGACGAGCGTCATGGGGCATTGTGATGACAAGTGTTATGGAATATTGTGATCACAAGGGTTTGGAGCATTGTTATGACAGAGCTCATGGAACATTTTGATTTCATTGTGATGACAATAGCATGAAGCATTATGATGATGAGCATGGTGCATTGTGATGACAGGGTTCATGGATCATTGAGATGAAAAGGGGCATAGAGCATTGTGATTACAGGGTTCTTGGAGCATTGTGATGAGAAGCGTCATGGAGCCTTGTGATGACAAGGCCATGGAACATCGTGATGGCAGGGGTCATGGAGTATTGTTATGACAGGGGTAAAGGAGCATTGTGATGGCAAGAGCATGCAACATTGTGATGAGAAGGCCATGGAGCATTCTGATGACATGTGTCATGGAGCTTTGTGATAACAAGGACATGGAGAAATGGGATGAGAGTGTTCATGGAGCATTGTGATGACAATGACATGGAGAATTGTGAGGCCAAGGGTCATGGATCATTGTGATGACAAAGGTCAAGGAGCATTTTGATGGCAAGTGCGTTATGCATTGTGATGAGAAGGGCAGGGAGTATTGTGATGACAGGGTCATGGAGCAATTTGATGAAATGTGTCATGGAACATTTTGATGTCAGTTGTTATGGAACATTGTGATGTCAGGGGTCATGGAGCATTTTGATGAAAATGGTCATGGAGCATTTTGATGACAGATGTTATGGAACACTGTGATGTCAGGAGTCATCGAACATTGTGATGATAAGTGCATGTAGCATTGTGATGACAGGAGTCATGGAACATTGTGATGAGAGGGATGAGGGAGTACTGTGACAAATAGTGATGTAGCATTGTGATATCAGTGGTGAGAGAGCATTTTGATGAGATGTGCATGGAGCATTGTGATGACAAGATTGTGGACCACTGTGATGACAAGCGTATGGTTCATTGTGATGACATGTGTCATGGAGCATTGTGCTGACAAGCGCATGGAGCATTGTGATGACAAGGGTCATGGAGCATTGTGCTGAGAAAGGCATAGAGCATTTTGATGACAAGGGTCAAAGAGCATTGTCATGAAAATTCATGGAGCATTGTTGTTAAAAAGGTCACAGAGACAGTTGATGACGAGGACATGGACCATTGTGATGAGAAAGT
The DNA here is from genome assembly GCF_964341445.2 of Mesoplodon mirus. Taxonomy (NCBI): domain Eukaryota; kingdom Metazoa; phylum Chordata; class Mammalia; order Artiodactyla; family Ziphiidae; genus Mesoplodon; species Mesoplodon mirus. The sequence goes on from NW_028295604.1 coordinate 773,551, forward strand.
TCATGAAGCATTGTGATGACTGGATTCACGGTGCATTGTGATGACAGGGGTCATGGAGCATTGTGATAACAAGGGCATGGAGCATGGTGATGAAAAGGGCATGGAACATTGGTCTAATAAGTTTCATGAATTATTGCGATGAGAGTTGGAATGGCGCATTGTGATGACAAGGGCATGGATAATTGTGATGACCAGGTCATGCAGTATTGTGAAGACAGGTGTCAGGGAGCATTGTGATGACATATGTCATGGCCCATTGTGATGACAATGGCATGGAGCATTGTGATGCCAATTGTCATGGAGGATTCTGATGACAAAGGTAATGGAGCTTTGTGATGACAATGGCTTGGAGCATTGTGATGACAAGGGTCAGGGAGCATTGTGCTGACAAGTGCATGGAGATTTGTGATGACACGGGTCATGGAACATTCTGATGATAAGCTTGTGGAGTATTTTGATGACAATGGCATGGAGCATTGTGATGTAAATGGCATGAGGCATTGTGATGAAAAAGGCTTGGAGCCTTTTCGTGACAGGGTTCAAGGAGCATTCTGATGACAAGTGTCAGGGAGCATTGTGATGACAAGTGTATTGAGAATTGTGATGACAAAGGTCATGGAGCATTTTGATGAAAAGGGCATGGAGTATTGTGATGACAGGCATCATGGAGCGTTGTGATGACAAGTGTTATGGAACATTGTGATCACAAGGGCTTGGAGCATTGTGATGACAGAGGTCATGGATCATTTAGATTTCAAGGAGCATGGGGCATTGTGATGACAAGGGCATGAAGCAATGTGATCCCAAGGTTCATGGAGGGTTGTGATGACAATGGTAATGGAGTATTGTGATGACAAGCATATAGAGGATTGTAATGACAAGGTTATGTAGCATTTTGCTGACAAAGGCATGGAGCATTGTGATGACAGGTGTCATTGAGCACTGTGATGACAAGCGTCATGGAGCATTGTGAATACAGGGGCTATGGAGCATTGGGATGACAAGGGCATGGATCATTGTGATGACAAGTGTCCTGGAGCATTGTGATGACTAGGGAATGGAACATTGTGATGAAAAGAGTCCCGGATCATTGTGCTGTCAAGTGTCATGGAGTGTTGTGATGACAGTGGTCATGGAGAATTGTGATGATATTGGTCATGGAGCATTGCGATGACAAGCGAATGGAGTATGGTGATGACAAAGTCCTGGAACATTTTGATGAGAAGACCATGGAGACTTTTGATGAGAAGTCTCATGGAGCATTCTGTTGAAAAGGGCCATGGAACATTGTGATTACAGGGGTCTTGGAGCATTGTGATGACATGGTCATGGATCATGGTGATGAGAAGGCCATGGAGCATTCTGATGACATGCATCCAGGAGCTTTGTGATGACAAGAGCATGGAGCATTGTGATTAAAGGGGTCTTGGAGCATTGTGATGAAAAGGGCATGGATCATTGTGATGAAAAAGGCATGGAGCCTTGTCATGACAGGTTTCAAGGAGCATACTGAAGACAAGTGTCAGGGAGCATTGTGATGATAAGTTTATTGAGCATTGTGATGACAAAAATCATAGAGCGCTGTGATGAGAAGGCCATGGATAATTTTGATGATGAGTGTCATGTGGTGTTTTGATGATAAGTGTTATGGAACATTGTGATCACAAGGGTTCGGAGTATTATGATGACAGAGGTCATGGAGCATATTGATTTCATTGTGATGACAATAGCCTGAAGCATTATGATGATGGGCATGGTGTATTGTGATGACAGGGTTCATGGAGCATTGATATGAAAAGGGGCATGGAGCATTGTGATTACAATGGTCTTGGAGCCTTGTGATGACAATGACATGGAGCATTGTGATGCCAAGTGTCATGGAGATTTGTGATGACAAGTCTTGGAGCATTTTGATGACAAGGGCACGGTGCGTTGTGATGAGAAGGGCAGGGAGCATTTTGATGACCGGGTCATGCAGCAATTTGATGAAATGTGTAATGGAACATTTTGATGGCAGGGGTTATAGAACAATGTGATGTCAGTGGTCTTGTAGCTTTGGAATGAAAAGGGTCATGGAGCATTTTGATGACAGCGGTTATGGAACATTGTGATGACAGGGGTCAAGGAGCATTATGATGAAAAGGGCATGGATCATTGGTCTAATATGTTTCATGGAGTATTGTGATGACAGTTGGAATGTCACATTGTGATGACAAGGGCATGGAACATTGTGATGACCAGGTCATACATTATTGTGAAGATAGGTGTCAGGGAGCATTGTGATGACATATGCAATGGCCCATTGGGATGACAATGGCATGGAGCATTGTGATGATAATGGCATGGGGCATTGTGATGAAAACATCATGGAGCCTTTTCGTGACAAGTTTCAAGGAGCATTCTGAAGACAAGTGTCAGGGAGCATTGTGATGACAAGTGTATTGAGAATTGTGATGACAAAAGTCATGGAGCATTGTGATGAAAAGGGCATGGAATATTGTGATGACAGGCATCATGGAGCGTTGTGATGACAAGTGTTATGGAACATTGTGATCACAAGGGTTTGGAGCATTGTGATGACAGAGGTCATGGATCATTTTGTTTTCAAGGAGCATGGAGCATTGTGATGACAAGGGCATGAAGCAATGTGATCCCAAGGTTCATGGAGAATTGTGATGACAATGGTAATGGAGTATATTGATGACAAGCGCATAGAGCATTGTAATGACAAGGTAATGTAGCATTTTGCTGACAAAGGCATGGAGCATTGTGATGACAGGTGTCATGGAGCACTGTGATGACAAGCGTCAAGGAGCATTGTGAATGCAGGTGTCATGGCGCACTGGGATGAAAAGGGCATGGATCATTGTGATGACAAGCGTCATGGAGCATTGGGCTGAAAATGTTCATGGAGTATTGTGATGACAGGGGTCATGGAGCATTGTGATGACAGAGGTCATGGAGAATTTTGATTTCATTGTGCTGACAATAGTCGGAAGCATTATGATGATGTGCATGATGCATTGTGATGACAGGGTTCATGTAGCATTGAGATGAAAAGGGGCATGGATCATTGTGTATACAGGGGTCTGGGAGCATTGTGATGACCAGGGCATGGAGCATTTTGATGAGAAGGCCATGGAACATTCTGATGACATGTGTCATGGAGCTTTGTGATGACAAGGGCATGGAGCATTGTGATTACATATGTCTTGGAGCCTTGTGATGACAAGGCCGTGGAACATTGTGATGGCAGGGCTCATGGAGCACTGTTATGACAGGGGTAATGGAGCATTGTGATGAGAAGGGCATGGAGCATTGTGATTACAAGGATTATGGAGCATTGTGATGACAAATTTGTGGACAATTGTGATGCAAAGCGCGTGGCACATTGTGATGACAAGGGTCATGGAGCATTTTTCGGACAAAGGCATGGAGCATTGTGATGACAAGGTTCACGGAGCATTGTGATGAAAAGTTCATGGAGCATTGTGGTTACAAAGGTAACAGAGCCTTGTGATGACGTGGGCATCGAGCATTGTGATGACAAATATTAAAGAGAATTGTGATGACTGGAGTCAAGGAGCAATGTGATGACAGGGTTCATGGAGCATTGTGATGAGAAGGGCATGGAGCATTGAGCTGAGAAAGGCATAGATCATTGTGATGACAGGGTCAAAGAGCATTGTGATGAAACGTTCATGGAACATTGTGGTTAAAAACGTCACAGAGACTTTTGATGATGAGGGCATGGACCATTGTGATGAGAAAGGTCATGGAGCATTGTGATGACTGGAGTCAAGGAGCATTGTGATGACAGGGTTCATGGAGCATTGTCATAACAAGGGCATGGAACATTTTGATGACAAGGTCATGGATCATTGGTCTAATAAGTTTCATGGATTATTGTGATGACAGTTGGAATGGTGCATTGTGATGACAAGGGCATGGAGCATTGTGATGACCAGGTCATGCAGTATTGTGAAGATAGGGGTCAGGGAGCATTGTGATGACATATGTAATGTCCCATTGTGATGACAATGGCATGGAGCATTGTGATGAAAACGGCATGGGGCATTGTGATGAAAACGTCATGGAGCCTTTTCGTTACAGGTTTCAAGGAGCATTCTGACGACAAGTGTCAGGGAGCATTGTGATGATAAGTGTATTGAGGATTGTGATGAAAAAGGTCATGGAGCATTGTGATGAAAAGGGCATGGAATATTGTGATGACAGTCATCATGGAGCGTTGTGATGACAAGTGTTATGGAACATTTTGATCACAAGGGTTTGAAGAATTGTGATGCCAAAGGTCATGGTTCATTTTGATTTCAAGGATCATGGAGCATTGTGATGACAAGGGCATGAAGCAATGTGATTCCCAGGTTCATGGAGGATTGTGATGAAAATGTTAATGGAGTACTGTGATGACAAGCACATAGAGCATTGTAATGACAAGGTCATGTAGCATTTTGCTGACAAAGGCATGGAGCATTGTGATGACCGGTGTGATGCAGCACTGTGATGACAAGTGTCACGGAGCATTGTGAATAGAGGGGTCATGGAGCATTGTGATGACAAGGGCATGGAACATTGTGATGACACGGGCATGAAACATTGGTCTGACATGTTGCTTAGATTATTGTGATGACAGAGGACATGGTGCATTGTGATGACAAGGGCATGGAGCATTGTGATGAGAAGGTCATGGAATATGGTGAAGACAGATGTTAGGGAGCATTGTGATGACATATGTCATGGTCCATTGCGATGACAGTGTAATGGAGCATTGTGATGCGAAATGTAATGGAGGATTGTGATGACAAATATAATGGAGCATTGTGATGACTAGGGCTTGGAGCATTATGATGACAAGGGCCATTGAGAATTTTCATAACAAGGTCATGAAGCATTGTGATAAAAAGTCCTGGAGCATTTTGATGAGAAAACCATTTAGCCTTGTGATGAAATATCTCACGGAGCATACTAATGAAAAGGGGCATGGACCATAGTGATTACATGGGTCTAGGAACATTGTGATGACAAGGGCATGGAGCATTGAGATGAGTAGGTCATGGAATATGGTGAAGACAGATGTCAGGGAGCATTGTGATGACATATGTAATGGCCCATTGTGATGACAATGGCATGGAGCATTGTGATGCCAATTGTCATGGAGGATTCTGATGACAAAGGTAATGGACTTTTGTGATGACAATGGCTTGGAGCATTGTGATGACAAGGGTCAGGGAGCATTTTGCTGACAAGTGCATGGAGAATTGTGATGACAAGGGTCATGGAGCATTCTGATGACAAGCTTGTGGAGTATTTTGATGACAATGGCATGGAGCATTGTGATGAAAATGGCATGGGGCTTTGTGATTAAAAAGGCATGGAGACGTTTCGTGACAGGGTTCAAGGAGCATTCTGACGACAAGTGTCAGGGAGCATTGTGATGACAAGTGTATTGAGAACTGTGATGACAAAGTCATGGAGCATTGTGATGAAAAGGGCATGGAGTATTGTGATGACAGGCATCATGGAGCATTGTGATGACAAGTGTTATGGAACATTGTAATCACAAGGGTTTGGAGCATTGTAATGACAGAGGTCATGGATCATTTTGATTTCAAGTAGCATGGAGCATTGTGATGACAAGGGCATGAAGCAATGTGATCCCAAATTTCATGGATCATTTTGATGACAAGGGTCATGGAGCATTGGGCTGAAAATATTCATGGAGTATTGTGATGACTGGGGTCAAGGAGCATTGTGATGGCTAGGGAATGGAGCATTGTGATGACAAAAGTCCCAGATCATTGTGTTGTCAGGTGTCATGGAGTGTTGTGACGACAGTGGTCATGGACCATTGTGATGATATTGGTCATGGAGCATTGTGATGAGAAGGTCATGGAGCATTGCGCTGAAATCGTTCATGGAGTATTGCGATGAAAATGGTCAAAGAGCATTGTGATGAAAAGTTCATGGAGCATTGTGCTTAAGAAGGTCACAGAGACTGTTGATGATGAGGGCATGGACCATTGTGATGACAAACGTCATGAAGCATTTTGATGACTGGAACCACGGAACATTGTGATGACAGGGGTCATGGAGCATTGTGATAACAAGGTCATGGAGCATTGTGATGACAATGGCATGGAGCATTGGTCTCATAAGTTTCATGAATTATTGCAATGAGAGTTGGAATGGCGATTTGTGGTGAAAAGAGCATGGAGCATTGTGATGACCAGGTCATGCATTATTGTGAAGAGAGGTGTCAGGGCACATTGTGATGACATATGTAATGGACCATTGTGATGACAATGGCATGGAGCATTGTGATGCCAAGTGTCATGGAGGATTCTGATGACAAATGTAATGTAGCATTGTGATGACAATGGCTTGGAACATTGTGATGACAAGTGTCATTGAGCATTTTGCAGACAAGTGTATAGAGAATTATGATGACAAGGGTCATGTAGCATTCTGATGACAAGCTTTGGAGTATTTTGATGACAATGACAAGGAACATTTTGATGAAAACGGCATGGGGCATTGTGATGAAAAAGTCATGGAACCTTTCGTGACAGGGTTCAAGGAGCATTCTGACGACAAGTGTCATGGAGCACTGTGATGACAAGTGTATTGCGAATTGTGATGACAAAGGTCATGGTGCATTGTGATGAAAAAGGCATGGAGTATTGTGATTACAGGCATTATGGAGTGTTGTGATGACAAGTGTTATGGAACATTGTTATCACAAGGGTTTGGAGTATTGCGATGACAGAGGTCATGGATCATATTGATTTCAAGGAGCATGGAGCATTGTGATGACAAGGGCATGAAGCAATGTGATCCCAAGGTTCATGGAGGATTGTGATGACAATGGTAATGGAGTATTGTGATGACAAGCGCATAGAGCATTGTAATGACAGGGTCATGTAGCATTTTGCTGACAAAGGCATGGAGCATTGTGATGACAGGTGTCATGGAGCACTGTGATGACAAGCGTCACGGAGCATTGTGAATACACGGGTCATGGGGCATTGGGATGACAAGGGCATGGATCATTGTGATGACAAGTGTCATGGAGCATTGGGCTGAAAATGTTCATGGAGTATTGTGATGACAGGGGTCATGGAGCATTGTGATGACAGAGGTCATAGAGAATTTTGATTTCATTGTGCTGACAATAGCCAGAAGCATTATGATGATGGGCATGATGCATTTTGATGACAGGGTTCATGGAGCATTGAGATGAAAAGGGGCCTGGAGCATTGTGATTACAGGGGTGTGGTAGCATTGTGATGACAAGGGCATGGAGCATTTTGATGAGATGGCCATGGAACATTCTGATGACATGTGTGATGGAGCTTTGTGATGACAAGGGCATTGAGCATTGTGATTATGGGGTCTTGGAGCATTGTGATGAAAAGGGTCATGGAGCCTTGTGATGACAATGCCGTGGAACATTGTGATGGCAGGGGTCATGGAGCATTGTTATGACAGGGGTAATGGAGCATTGTGATTACAAGGTTTAGGGAGCATTGCGATGACAAATTTGTGGACCGTTGGGATGAAAAGCGTGTGGCACTTTGTGATGACAAGGGTCATGGAGCATTTTTCGGACAAAGGCATGGAACATTTTGATGACAAAGGTCACGGAGCATTGTGATGAAATGTTCATGGAGCATTTTGGTTACAAATGTAACAGAGCTTTGTGATAACGCGGGCATCGATGATTGTGATGACAAATGTTATGAAGAATTGTGATGACTGGAGTAAAGGAGCATTGTGATGACAGGGGTCATGGAGCATTGTGATGACAAGGGCATGGAGCATTGTGCTGAGAAAGGCAAGGAGCTTTGTGATGACAAGTGTTAAAGAGCATTGTGATGAAATGTTCATGGAGCATTGTGGTTAAAAAGGTCACCGAGACTGTTGATGATGAGGGCATGGACCATTGTGATGAAAAGGTCATGGAGCATTGTGATGACTAGAGTCACGGAGCATTGTGAGGACAGGGTTCATGGAGCATTGTGATAACAAGGGCATGAAGCATTGTGATGACAAGGGCATGGATCATTGGTATAATACGTTTCATGGATTATCGTGATGACAGTTGGAATGGGGCATTGTGATGATATGGGCATGGAATATTGTGATGACCAGGTCATGCAGTGTTGTGAAGAGAGGTGTCAGGGAGCATAGTGATGACATATGTAGTGGCCCATTGTGATGACAATGGCATGGAGCATTGTGATGCCAAGTGTCATGGAGGATTCTGATGAGAAATGTCATGGAGCATTGTGATGACAATAGCTTTGAGCATTGTGATGACAAGGGTCAGGGAGCATTATGCTGACAAGTGCATGGAGAATTGTGATGACAAGGGTCATGGAGCATTCTGATGACAAGCTTGTGGAGTATTTTGATGACAATGGCATGCAGCATTGTGATGAAAACGGCATGTGGCATTGTGATGAAAAAGGCATGGAGACTTTATGTGACATGGTTCAAGGAGCATTCTGAGGACAAGTGTCAGGAAGCATTGTAATGACAAGTGTATTGAGAATTGTGATGACAAAGATCATGGAGCATTGTGATGAAAAGGGCATGGAATATTGTGATGACAGTCATCATGGAGCGTTGTGATGACAAGTGTTATGGGACACTGTGATCACAAGGGTTTGGAGCATTGTGATGACAGAGGTCATGGATCATTTTGATTTCAAGGAGCATGGAGCATTGTGATGACAAGAGCATGAAGCAATGTGATCCCAAGGTTCATGGAGGATTGTGATGACAATGGAAAAGGAGTATTGTGATGACAAGCGCATAAAGCATTGTAATGACAAGGTCATGTAGCATTTTGCTGACAAAAGCATGGAGCATTGTGATGACATGTGTCATGGAGCACTGTGATGACAAGTGTCACGGAGCATTGTGAATACAGCGGTCATGGAGCTTTGGGATGACAAGGGCATGGATCATTGTGATGACAGGGGTCATGGAGCACTGGGCTGAAAATGTTCATAGAGTGTTTTGATGACAGGGTTCATGGAGCATTGTGATAACTAAGGAATGGAGCAATGTGATGACAAGAGTCCGGATCATTGTGTTGTCAGGTGTCATGGAGTGTTGTGATGACAATGGTCATGGAGCATTGTGATGATATTGGCCATGGAGCATTGTGATGAGTAGGTCGTGGAGCATTGGGCTGAAAATGTTCATGGATTATTGTGATGACAGGGGTCATGGAGCATTGTGATGACAAGGGAATGGAGCATGGTGATGACAAGGTCCTGGAGCATTGTGATGAGAAGACCATGGAGAATTTTGATGACAAGTCTCATGGAGCATTCTGATTGAAAGGGGCATGGAGCATTGTGATTACAGGGGTTTTGGAGCATTGTGATGACAAGGGCATGGAGCATTGTAATGAGAAGGCCATGAGGAATTCTGATGACATGCGTCATGGAACTTTTTGATGACAAGGGCATGGAGCATTGTGATTACAGGGATCTTGGAGCATTGTGATGAAAACGGCATGGATTATTGTAATGAAAAAGGCATGAAGCCTTGTCATGAAATTGTTCAAGGAGCATACTGATGACAAGTGTCAGGGTGCATTGTGATGACAAGTGTATTGAGCATTGTGATGACAAAGATCATGGAGCATTGTGATGAGAAGACCATGGATAATTGTGATGATGAGCGTCATGGGGTGTTGTGATGATAAGTGTTATGGAACATTGTGATCACAAGGGTTTGGAGCATTATGATGACAGAGGTCCTAGAGAATATTGATTTCATTGTGATGACAATAGCCTGAAGCATTATGATGATGGGCATGGTGTATTGTGATGACAGGGTTCATGGAGCATTGAGATGAAAAGGGGCATGGAGCATTGTGATTACAAGGGTCTTGGAGCATTGTGATGACATGGGCATGGAGCACTGTGATGAGAAGACCATGGAACATTCTGATGACATTCGTCATGGAGCTATGTGATGACAAGGGCATGGAGCATTGTGATTTCAGGGGTCTTGAGCATTGTGATGACAAGTGTCATGGAACCTTGTGATGACTAGGCCGTGGAACATTGTTATGGCAAGGGTCATGGTGCATTGTTATGACAAGGGTTATGGAGCATTTTGATGAGAAGGGTATGGAACATTTGTCTGAAATGTTTCATGGATTATTGTGATGAGAGTGGGCATGGAGCACTGTGATGACAAGGGTACGGAACACTGTGATACATGGGTCATTCAGGATTGTAATGACAAGGGCATGGAGCATTGTGATGAGAAGGGCATCGAGCATTGTGATGACAAGTGTCATGTAGCTTTGTGATGACAAGGGCATGGAGCAATGTGATGAAAGTGTTCATGGAGCATTGTGATGACAATGACATGGAGCACTGTGATGCCATGGATCATGGAGCTTTGTGAAGACAAGTTATGGAGCATTTTGATGACAAGTGCATGTTGCATTTTGATGAGAAAGGCAGGGAGCATTTTTATGAACGGGTCATGCAGCAATTTGATAAAAAGTGTAATGGATCATTTTGATGGCAGGGGTTATAGAACATTGTGATGTTAGGGGTCTTGGAGCTTTGGGATGAAAAGGGTCATGGAGCATTTTGATGACAGGGGTTATGGAACATTATGATGTCAGTGGTCATGGAACATTGTGATGATAAAGTGATATAGCATTGTGATGATAGGGTCATGGAACTTTGTGATACCAGGGTTGTGGGAGTATTGTGATGACTAGTGATGGACCATTGTGATATCTCTGGCGAGAGAGCATTTTGATGAGAAGTGCATGGACCATTTTGATTACAAAGTTTATGTAGCATTGCAATGACAAAGTTGTGGACCTTTGTGATGAAATGCGCGTGGAACATTGTGATGACAATGGTCATGGAGCACTGTTCTGACAAAGACATGGAGCTTTGTGATGACAAGGATCACAGAGAATTGTGATGAAAAGTTCATGGAGCATTGTGGTTTCAAAAGTCACAGAGCCTTGTGATGACGCGGGTATGGTCCATTGTGATGACAAACTTTATGAAACACTGTGAAAACTGGAGTCACGGAGCATTGTGATGACATGGTTCCTGGAGCATTGTGATGAGAAGGGCATGGAGCATTGTGATGATAGGGGCATGGAGCATTAGTCTGACAGTTTTCATGTATTATTGTGATGAAAGTGGGCATGGTGCATTGTGATGACAAGGGCATGGAGCATTGTGATGAGAAGTTCATGGAGTATTGTGAAGCCAGGTGTCAGGGAGCATTGTGATGACATATGTCATGGTCCATTGCGATGACAATGGCATGGAGCATTGTGATGCCAAATGTAATGGAGAATTGTGATGACAAATATAATGGAGGTTTGTGATGATTAGGGCTTGGAGCATTATGATGACAAGGGCCATTGAAAATTTTTAAGACAATGTCGAGAAGAATTGTGATGACAAGGTCCTGAAGCATTGTGATGGCAAAACCATGGAGCCTTGTGATGACAAGTCTCTTGGAACATACTGATGAAAAGGGGCATGGAGCATTGTGATTACAGGGGTCTTGGAACATTGTGATGATAAGGGCATGGAGCATTGTAAGGAGAAATCCAAGGAGCATTCTGATGGCATTCGTCCTTGAGTTTTGTGATGACAAGGGCATGGAGCATTGTGATTACATGGGTCTTGGACCATTGTAATGACAAGACCATGGATCATTGTGATGAAAAAGGCATGGAGCCTTGTCATGACAGGGCTCAAGGAGCATACAGACAACAAGTGTCAGGGAGCATTTTGATGACAAGTGTATTGAGCATTGTGATGACAAAGGTCATGGAGCATTGTGATGAGAAGACCATTGATAATTGTGATGAAGAGCTTCATGGGGCATTGTGATGACAAGTGTTATGGAATATTGTGATCACAAGGGTTTGGAGCATTGTTATGACAGAGCTCATGGAACATTTTGATTTCATTGTGATGACAATAGCATGAAGCATTATGATGATGAGCATGGTGCATTGTGATGACAGGGTTCATTGATCATTGAGTTGAAAAGGAGCATGGAGCATTGTGATGACAGGGGTCTTGGAGCATTGTGATGACAAGGTCATGGAGCTATTTGATGAAAAGGGTCATGGAACCTTTTGATGACAGGTGTTATGGAACATTGTGATGTCAGGGGTCATCGAACATTGTGATGATAAGTGCATGTAGCATTGTGATGACAGGAGTCATGGATCATTGTGATGACAGGGGTGAGGCAGTATTGTGACAAATAGTGATGTAGCATTGTGATATCAGTGGTGAGAGAGCATTTTGATGAGAAGTGCATGGAGAATTTTGATGACAAATTTTAAGGAGCATTGTGATGAGAAGATTGTGGAGTACTGTGATGACAAGCGCATGGTGCATTGTGATGACATGGGTCATGGACATTTGTGCTGACAAGCGCAAGGAGCATTGTGATTACAAGTGTCAAAGAGCATTGTGATGAAAAGTTCATGGAGCATTGTGGTTAAAAAGGTCACAGAAACTATTGATGACGAGGGCATGGACCATTGTGATGACAAAGGTCATGAAGCATGGTGATGACTGGAGTCACGGAGCATTGTGATGACAGGGTTCATGGAGAATTCTGATAACAAGAGCATGGAGCATTGTGATGATAAGGGCATGGAACATTGGTCTAATATGTTTCATAGATTATTGTGATGACAGTTGGAATGGCGCATTGTGATGACAAGGACATGGTGCATTGTGATGACCAGGTCATGCAGTATTGTGAAGAGAGGTTTCAGGGAGCATTGTGATGACATATGTAGTGGCCCATTGTGATGACAATGGCATGGGGCATTGTGATGCCAAGTGTCATGGAGGATTCTGATGAGAAAGGTAATGGAGCATTGTGATGACAATGGCTTGGAGCATTTTGCTGACAAGTGCATGGAGAATTGTGATGACAAGGGTCATGGAGCTTTCTGATAACAAGATTGTGGAGTATTTTGATGACAATTGTATGCAGCATTGTGATGAAAACGGCATGGGGCCTTATGATGAAAATGGCATGGAGCCTTTTCGTGACATGGTTAAAGTAGCATTCTGACGACAAGTGTCAGGAAGCATTGTAATGACAAGTGTATTGAGAATTGTGATGACAAAGATCATGGAGCATTGTGATGAAAAGGGCATGGAGTATCGTGATGTCAGGCATCATGGAGCGTTGTGATGAAAAGTGTTATGGAACATTGTGATCACAAGGGTTTGGTGCACTGAGATGACAGAGGTCATGGATCATTTTGATTTCAAGGAGCATGGAGCATTGTGATGACAAGGGCATGAAGCAATGTGATCCCAAGGTTCATGGAGGATTCTGATGACAATGGTAATGGAGTATTGTGATGACAAGCGCATAAAGCATTGTAATGACAAGGTCATGTAGCATTTTGCTGACAAAGGCATTGAGCATTGTGAAGACATGTGTCATGGAGCACTGTGATGACAAGTGTCACGGAGCATTGTGAATACATGGGTCATGGAGCATTGGTATGACAAGGGCATGGATCATTTTGATGACAAATGTCATGGAGCATTGTGATGACAAGAGTCCCGGATCATTGTGATGTCAGGTGTCATGGAGTGTTGTGATGACCGTGGTCATGGAGCATTTTGATGATATTTGTCCTGGAGCATTGTGATGAGAATATCATGGAGCATTGGGCTGAAACTATTCATGGATTATTGTGATGACAGGGGTCATGGAGCATTGTGATGACAAGGGAATGGAGCATGGTGATGACAAGGTCCTGGAGCATTGTGATGATAAGACCATGGAGACTTGTGATGAAAAGTCTCATGGAGCATTCTGATGAAAAGGGGCATGGAGCATTGTGATTACAGGGGTCTTGGAGCATTGTGATGACAAGGGCATTGAGCATTGTGAAGAGAAGTCCATGGAGCATTCTGATGACATGCATCCAGGAGCTTTGTGATGACAAGCGCATGGAGCATTGTGATTACAGGGGTCTTGAAGCATTGTGATGAAAAGGGCATGGATCATTGTGATGAAAAGGCATGGAGCCTTGTCATGACAGGGTTCACGGGGCATACTGATGACAAGTGTCAGTTAGCATTGTGATGACAAGTGTATTGAGCATTGTGATGACAAAGATCATGGAGCATTGTGATGAGAAGACCATGGATAATTGTGATGATGAGTGTCATGGAACTTTTTGATGACAAGGGCATTGAGCAATGTTATGATAGTGTTCATGGAGCATTGTGATGACAATGACATGGAGCATTGTGATGCCAAGGGTCATGGAGATTTGTGATGACAAGTCATGGAGCATTTTCATGACAAGGGCATGGTGCATTGTGATGAGAAGGGCAGGGAGCATTCTGATGACAGGGTCATTGAGCTATTTGATGAAAAGTGTCATGGAACATTTTGATGACAGGTGTTATGGAACATTGTGATGTCAGCGTTCTTGGAGCATTTTGATGAGAAGGGTCAGGAAGCTTTGTGATGACAAGGCCATGGAACCTCGTGATGGCAGGGGTCATTGAGCATTTTGATGAAAATTGCCATGGAGCATTTTGATGACAGGGGTTATGGAACATTGTGATGTCAGTGGTCATGGAGCATTTTGATGAAAAGGGTCTTGGAGCATTTTGATGACATGGGTTATGGAAAATTGTGATGTCAGTCGTCATCGAACATTGTGATGATAAGTGCATGTAGCATTGTGATGACAGGAGTTATGGAATATTGTGATGACAGGAGTGAGGTAGTATTGTGACGAATAGTGATGTATCATTGTGATATCAGTGGTGAGAGAGCGTTTTGTTGATAAGTGCATGGAGCATTGTGATGACAAGTTTTATGGAGCATTGTGATGACAAGATTGTGGAGCACTGTGATGACAGTTGCATGGTGCATTGTGATGACATGTGTCATGGAGCATTGTGCTGACAAGCTCATGGAGCATTGTGATGACAAGTGTTATGGAGCATTGTGCTGAGAAAGGCATAGAGCACATTGATGACAAGGGTCAAAGAGTATTGTGATGAAAAATTCATGGAGCATTGTGGTTAAAAAGGTCACAGAGATTCTTGATGATGAGGGCATGGATCATTGTGATGACAAACGTCATGAAATATTGTGATGACTGGAGTCATGGAACATTGTGATGACAGGGGTCATGGAGCATTTTGATAACATGGGCATGGAGCATTGTGATGTCAAGGGCATGGAGCATTGGTCTAATAAGTTTCATGGATTATTGCGATGACAGTTCGAATGGCGTATTGTGATGACAAGGGCCTGGAGCATTTTGATGACCAGGTCAAGCATTATTGTGAAGACATTAGTCAGGGAGCATTGTGATGACATATGTAATGGCCCATTGTGATGACAAGGGAATGGAGCACTGTGATGATAATGTCCTGGAGCACTGTTATGTGAAGACCATGGAACCTTGTGATGACAATTCTCATGGAGCATTCTGATGAAAAGGCGTAGGGAACATTGTGATTACAGGGGTCTTGGAGCATTGTGATGACAAGGGCATGGAAAATTATGATAAGAAGACCATGGAGCATTCTGATGACATGCGTCATGGAGCTTTGTGATGACAAGTGCAAGGAGCATTGTGATCACAGGTGTCTTGGAGCATTGTGATGAAAAGGGCATGGATCATTGTGATGAAATAGGCAAAGAGCCTTGTCATGAAAGAGTTCAAGGTGCATACTGAGGGCAATAGTCAGAAAGCATTGTGATGACAAGTGTATTGAACATTGTGATGACAAAATCATGGTGTATTGTGATGAGAAGACCATGGATAATTGTGCTGACCAGCGTCATGTGTCATTGTGATGACAAGTGTTATGGAACATTGTGATCACAAGGGTTTGCAGCATTGTGAGGACAGAGGTCATGGAGCATTTTGATTTCATTGTGATGACAATAGCATGAAGCATTATGATGATGGGCATGGTGCATTGTGATGACAGCGTTCATGGAGCATTGTGATGAAAAGTGGCATGGAGCATTGGTCTGACAAGTTTCATACATTATTGTGATAAGAGTGGCCATGGCACATTGTGATGACAAGGGCATGGAGAACTGTGATGACAAGGTCATGGATTATTGTGAAGAAAGGTGTCAGGGAGCATTGTGATTAAATATGACATGTTCCAGTTTGATGACAATATCATGGAGCATTGTGATGCCAAGTGTCATGGAGGATTGCTGTGACAAATTAAAGGAGCATTGTGATGACAAGTGCATGGAGCATTGTGATATCAAGGGCCATTGATCATTTTAATATCAAGGTCGTGAAACATTGTGATGAACAGCGCATGGAGCTTCCTATGACAGGGGTCATGGAGCATTGCGATGACAAGTGCATGGAGTATTGTGATGACAAGAGCATATAACATTTTGATGTGAAGTGCCATGGAGCATTATAATGACAAGGTCGTGGAGAATTCTGAGGAAAAGGGACATTGAGCTTTGAGATGACAAGGCATGGAGCATGGTGATGGCAAAACTGTGGAGCATTCTGATGAGAAGACCTTAGATAATTGTGGTGTCGAGCATCATGGAGCACTGTAATGACAAGGGGCATGAAGCATTGTGATGACAGGTGTCAGTGAGCATTGTGATGACAGGTGTCATGGAGCAATCTGATGACAAGGGCATGGAACATTGTGATGACAAGTTCATTGAGCATTGTGATGACAATTGCATGGAGCATTGCAATTTCAATTGCATGGAGAATTGTGATGACAAGAGCATGTAATATTTTGATGAGAAGTGTCATGTAGCATTGTGATGACAAGGACGTGGAGAATTGTGATGACAAGGGGCATGGAGCATTGTGATGACAGGGGCCATGGAGCATTATTATGACAAGGCCATGGTGCATTCTGACATAAGATATCACTTATGAAGGGAATGTAAACATGGCTACACATGAACTGAGTTAGGAAAGAGAAGGGAGTCTCACATTTAGAAAACACCCTTATGCCTTCTTAAGGGGAAAGAGGGGTGGGGTGATGCATAAAACCAGAGTTTGATATTAGTACATGTACAGTTCCAAAAACCAAATACGGAATAGACAAGACCTACACCTTCTTCAGTGAAAGGGATTCAACACCCCATATTCACCACAGAGTAAAATATCTTACTAGTAATAAACTTAAAACCTATGTATTGATATGTCTCTGTAAGGGAATCAACTGTGTCTAGACTGGCATAAAAATGGCAGTGAGAATCAGCTCAACCCACTATAAAAAGGAATATCAAAAACAAAACAAAAAAAAACAGGGAAATTCCTTAAAATTCCTTCAGGGTCTCTGTTGAAACCTGGAATGGACCTATCTACAATGACAGCTGGATGTGGCATAAGGCTGGACACTTTGGACTGAGAGGATTGTTGAGATTGGGTGAGCAAATGCAGACCCTTTAAAGCAATAATGAGTGGCACCCATTCCATGGGTCCCAACTCTCCAGGTTGAAGGGAATATTACAACAGCTATAACATGTACGGGAAACCTAGAGAATGGACACACTGTGAATACGAAAGGTTTCTAAAACTCAACTAATAGTCCCTCTCCTGGTGCTCCGGTTTGACTTTCCAACTGCTTTACTATCAATCTCCCAACTTAGAGAGGCAGCCCCTTTAACCTCCTGCTTCTCACAGGTTGCCAATTTGGCAGAGGATGAAAGGGAAGAGGGAGAACCAATGAGAGAGTAGCTGCTGGCATTTGGACCGGCAAATGTCACTCTAATGTTCCGGCCGGAAGAAGAATTAACCAAAGTCTCAGCCACCCACCGGACACCAGTATAAGTCCTGAACCAAAATTTGGACTTGCATTCAGCTCACAAAAAACGAGGTGAATAATGGAGCTCAGTGGCACAGCAATTCACCAAATGGCAGAGTAGTAAAGGACAACTCTCGTCCAAAACTCTGTTGAGGGAAGGTTAAGAGGCAGACGTGAAAGCGAGGCAGAATAGCAGGAAACAGATTTCAAGAGTTATGCTGGAATCGCCTTTAAAGCACGGGAAGAGGGGCTCAACTTAGACAATGATGCACTTGGCCAAAAAGGGTGTATGAGTTTTCTCCTGAATATATTCAGGAGAAAACACATACACCCTTTTTGGCCAAGCAAGCAAGTGGGCAATGCAAATCTGCACTACAAAGAAGTATAATTTCCCACAAATCAAAAGCGTTATCCACAAAATGGGTAAAAACCAGAAAGGCAAGACAGGCCCTGGCGAATTGGGAGCCTTGTTATGCTGATGGGTGGGAGGCAAATTGCCAATGGCCTCTCTGGAGCAGTGCATTGTGTTCCCTAAAACAAGTAAACAACAGAGCTACAGAGCCCAGGGCACATCCAGTCTACATAAGATACCTTGGGAAAACTGAAAATCAATAAGACACAGCCACCCCGATATTTAGGGGTGCACTGCTTACAAGACCCTCATCTTGGATTCACCTTAAATATCCCAGGAAAGATAAAAATGGTACAAAAATTTGTGGTACTTACGTCCGATGAAATATCCCTCAGCCACGAAGTCAATGCCATAAGACATGTAGCAGCAAAATGAGTGGATTCAGGTACGATGATTCTAAGTGAAATAAGTCACACAGAAAAAGAAAGTTATCATAAGATATCACTTATAGAGATTCTGTAAACATGGCTACACATGAACTGAGTTAGGAAAGAGAACAGAGTCCCACATTTAGAAAACATTCTTATGCCTGCTTCAGGGGGAAGGAGAGGTGGGGTGATGCATAAAACCCAGAGTTTTATATAAGCACAGGTACCGTTCAAAAAATCAAATACGGAATAGACAAGACCTACACCTTCCTCAGTGAAAGGGACTCAAAACCCCATATTACCCTCAGAGGAATATATCTGACTAGTAAGAATCTTATAACCTATTTATTGATATGTCTCCATGAGGGAATCAACTGTGTCTAGACTGGCATAAACATGGCAGTGAGAATCAGCTCAAACCCATTATAAAAAGGAATTTCAGACACGAAAAAAAAACAGGAAATTCTTTACAATTTCTTCATGGTCTCTGACGAAACCTGGAATGACCCTATCTACAACGACAGCTGGATTTGGCATAAGGCTGGACACTTGGGGCTGAGAGGATTGGTGAGATTGGGTGAGCAAATGCAGACCCTTTAAAGCAATAATGCATGGCCCCCCTTCCATGGGTCCCAACTCTGCAGGGTGAAGGGAATATTACTACAGCTATAATATGTATGGGAAACCTAGAGAATGGACACACTGTGAACATGAAAGGTCTCTAAAACTCAACAAATAGTCCCTCTGCTGGTGCTCTGGTTTGACTTTCCAACTGCTTTACTATCAATCTCCCAGGTTGCAGAGACTGCACCTTTAACATCCTGGTTCGCACAGGTTGCCAATTAGGCAGAGGATGAAAGGGAAGAGGGAGAACCAATGAAAGAGTAGCTGTTAGGCATTTGGACACGCACATGTCACTCTTATTTCCTGGAGGAAGAAGAATTAACTAAAGTCTCAGCCACCCAATGAGAACCAGTATAGGTCCTGAACCAAAATATTGGACATGCATTCAGCTCACAAAAAAACGAGTTAAATAATTGAGCTCAGGGGCAAAGCAATTCACAAACAGGCAGAGTAATAAAGGACAACTATCGTCCAAAAATCTGTTGAGGGAAGGCAACGAGGTGGACTTGAAAGCGAGGCAGAATATCAGGAAACAGATTTCAAGAGGTACGTTGGAATCGCCTTTAAAGCACAGGAAGAGGGGCACAACTTCGACAATGATGCACTTGGCCAAAAAGGGCGTATGCGTTTTCCCCTGAATATATTCAGGAGAAAACGCATACGCCCTTTTTGGCCAAGCAAGCAAGCGGGCAATGCAAATCTGCACTACAAAGATGTATCACTTCCCACCTGTCAAAAGGGACATCCACAAAATGGGTAAAATCCAGAAAGGCAAGACAGGCCCTGGAGAACAGGGAGCATTTTTATGCTGATGCGCGGGATGTAAATTGCCAACTGCCTCTTTGGAGGTGTGCATTGTGTTCCCCAAAACAAGTAAACAGCAGAGCTACAGAGCCAAGGGCACTTCCAGTCTAGGGAATATATCTTGGGAAAACTGAAAATCAATAAGCCAGAGCCATTCCAAAATTTAGGGCTGCACTGCTTACAAGAACCTCAACTTGGGTACACCTTAAATATCCAAGGAAAGATAAAAACGGTTCAAAAAATTATGTTATTTACATACAATGGAATATCCCTCAGCCATGAAATCAATGTCATAAGACCAGTAGCAGCAAAATGAGTGGATTCAGGTACGATAATTCTAAGTGAAATAAGTGACACAGAAAAAGAAACTTATCATAATATATCACTTATGAAGATCCTGTAAACATGGCTACACATGAACTGAGTTAGGAAAGAGAACAGAGCCACACATTTAGAAAACAATCTTATGCCTGCTTAAGGGGAAAGGAGAGGTGGGGTGATGCATAAAACCAGAGTTTGATATAAGCAGAGGCACCGTTCCCAAAAACAATTATGGAATAGAAAATACCTACACCTTCCTCAGTGAAAGGGACACAAAACACCATATTTCCCACAGAACAATATATCTGACTAGTAAGAATCTTAAAACATATGTATTGATATGTCTCCATAAGGGAATCAACTGTGTCTAGACTGGCATAAACATGGCAGCGAGAAACAGCTCAAACCCAGTATAAAAAGGAATTTGAAAAAAAAAAAGAAAAGGTAAATTCTTTACAAATCCTTCTGGGTCTCAGATGAAACCTGTAATGACCTTATCTGCAACGACAGCTGGATGTGGCATAAGGCAGGACACATGGGACTGTGAGGATTGGTAAGATTGGGTGAGTAAATGCAGACTCTTTAAAGCAATAATACATGGCACCCACTCCAATGGTCCCAACTGTCCAGGGTGAAGGGACTATTACTACCGCTATAACATGTACGGGAAACCTAGAGAATGGACACACTGTGAATACGAAAGGTTTCTAAAACTCAACTAATAGTCCCTCTCCTGGTGCTCCGGTTTGACTTTCCAACTGCTTTACTATCAATCTCCCAACTTAGAGAGACAGCCCCTTTAACCTCCTGCTTCTCACAGGTTGCCAATTTGGCAGAGGATGAAAGGGAAGAGGGAGAACCAATGAGAGAGTAGATGTTAGGCATTTGGACGAGTACATGTCACACTAATTGCCCCGCAGGAAGAATAATTAACCAAAGTCTCAGCCACGCGCCGGGAACCAGTATAGGTCCTGAACCAACATTTTGGACTTGTGGTCTGCTCACAAAAAACGAATTTAAAAATGGAGCTCAGGGGCACAGGAATTCAGAAACTGGCAGAGTAATAAAGGACAACTATCGCCTAAAAATCTGTTGAGGGAAGGAATCGAGGCGGACTTGAAAGGGAGGCAGTATAGCAGGAAACAGATTTCAAGAGGTATGTTGGAATCGCATTTAAAGCACAGGAAGAGGGGCACAACTTCGACAATGATGCACTTGGCCAAAATGAGCGTATGCGTTTTCTCCTGAATATATTCAGGAGAAAACACATACCCCCTTTTTGGCCAAGCAAGCAAGCGGGCAATGCAAATCTGCACTACAAAATAGTATCACTTCCCACTGGTCCAAAGGGATATCTGCAAAATGTGTAAAAACCAGAAAGGCAAGACAGGCCCTGGAGAACAGGGAGCCTTGTTATGCTGATGGGCGGGATGTAAATTGCCAACTGCCTCTCTGGAGCAGTGCATTGTGTTCCCTAAAACCAGTATACAACAGAGCTACAGAATCAAGGGCACTTCCAGTCTAGGAAATATACCTTGGGAAAACTGAAAATCAATAAGACAGAGCCACCCCAAAATTTAGGGCTTCGCTGCTTACAAGAACCTCAACTTGTGTATACCTTAAATATCCCAGGAAAGACAAAAATTGTTCAAGAAATTTTGGTACTTACGTACGATGGAATATCCCTCAGCCATGAAATCAATTTCATAAGGCCAGGAGCAGCAAAATGAGTGGATTCAGGTACGATGATTCTAAGTGAAATAAGTCACACAGAAAAAGAATCTTATCATAAGATATCACTTATGAAGGTCCTATAAACATGGCCTCACATGAACTGAGTTAGGAAAGATACCAGAGTAACGAATCTTATCATAAGATATCACTCATAGCGGGAATGTACACATGGCTACACATGAACTGATTTACAAACACAACGGAATCACACATTTAGAAAACAATCTTCTGCCTGCTTAAGGGGAAAGGCGAGGTGGGGTGATGCATAAAATCACAGTTTTAAATTAGCACTGATACCGTTACATAAACCAAGTATGTAATAGACAACACCTACTCCCGCCACAATGAACTGGACTCAACACCCCCTATTCATTGCAGAGGAATAAGTCTGACTCTCAGTATTTTAAAACATATGCATTCTCATGTCTCCATAAAGGAATCATGTGTGTGTATAACGGCATAAACAGAGCACTGAAATTCAGTTAAACCCACTTATAAAAATAAATTTCAAAAGCAAAATGCAAAAACAGCGAAACAGTGAGAAAGTCTTAAAAATTACGTTCAGGGCCTGTGATGCAACCTGGATTGACCACCTTTACACCCACAGCTGGATGAGACATAAGACTGGACACTTGGGGCTGACAAGATTGCTGAGGTTGTGTGAGCAAAAGAACACCACTTAGAGCAATACTGTGTGATACCCATTCTATTGGTCCCAACTCTCCAGGTTTAAGGGAATCTTCCTACAGTTAAAACATGCATGGGAAACCGAGTGGATGGTACACTGTGAAATTGGGAAAGTTTTCTATAAGGTACCTCATTTTTCCTTTTGTCGTGCTCGGCTTCGCCATTCTATCTGCATTACTAAAAATCTCCCCAATTAGAGTGTCACGGCCTTTACCCTCCTGTTATGCACAGTTTGCAAATTGTGCAGAGGATGAACAGGAAGAGGGGGAATAAATGAGAGATTAGCTGTAGGTGTTTGGATGGGCACATGTCTCTCTAGTTTCCCACCAGGAAGAAGAATTAACCAAAGGCTCAGCCTGAAGCCCCTGAACCAGACTAGGGCCTAAAGCCATCCTGCGTTATTGCAGCCAGCTCACAAAGAGGCGAGTTGAAAAATGGAAATCAGGGGCACATCAATTCACAAACTTGCAGAATTATAAAGGACAACTATCATCCAGAAATATATTGAGGAAAGGCAGTGAAGAGGATTTGAATGCAAGGCAGAATTGAAGGAAATATATTTCAAGAGGTAGATTGGAGTCGTCTTTAAAGCACATGAAAAGCGACAGAATTTCGACAATTTTGCCCTTGGCTGAAAAGGGACTATGTGTATTTTCTTGAATATATTCGGGAAAAAATGCATACGCCCTTTTTGGCTAAGCAAGCCATCAGGCATTGCAAATCCACACTACATAGAAGTGTCCCTTACCTCCAGTCAAAAGGGCCATCCACAAATAGTGTAAAAACCGCAAATGCAGGACAGGCCATGGAGAAAAGGGAGCCTGGTTACGCCGATGGACAGGATGTAAATTGCCAACAGCCTCTCTGGAGAACTGTATGTTGTTTTCTAAAACAGAGCTACAGAGCATAGCACACTTCCACTCATGGGCGTGTATTTTGGGAAAACTAAAAATCCATAACAAACAGCCAGCCCAAACTTTAGGGCTGCTCTGTTTACAAGAACCTCGACTTCAGTACACTTTAAATATCCCAGGAAAGGAAAAAAAATGGATATAGATGTTGTGGTACTTATATACAATGGAATGTCACTCAGACATAAAATCAATGTCATAAGGCCAATAGCAGCTTAATGAGTGGCTTTAGGTACGATGATGCTAAGTGAAATGAGCCACAAAGTAAAAGAAACTTATTGTAATATATCACTTATAGAGGGAATGTAAACATGGCTACACATGAACTGAATTTCAAAAGAGAACAGAGTTACACATTTAAAAAACACACTTATGCCTCCTTAAGGGGAAAGGTGACGTGGGGTGATGTGTAAAAGCAGAGTTTGAAATTAGCACAGATCCTATTCCATATACCAAATAGTTAATAGACAAGACCTACTCCTTTCTCAATGAACTGGACACAAAACACCCTATTCACTGAAGAGGAATATATCTGACTGGTAATAACCTTGAAACCTATGTATTTATATGTCTCCATAATGGAAACAAGTGTATGTAGATTGGCATAAACACAGGTCAATCGAACAGGACAGAAAGCCCAGAGATAAACCTACATACCTATGGCTATCTCATCTATGACAAAGGAGCTAAGGATATACAATGGAGAAAAGACAGTCTCTTCAGTAATTGGTGCTGGGAAAACTGGACCCATACACATAAAAGAATGAAATTAGAACACTCCATAACACCATACACAAAAATAAACTCTAAATTGATTAGAGATCTAAATATAAGACCAGACACTATAAAACACTTAGAGGAAACCATAGGCAGAACACTCTATGACATAAATCACAGCAAGATCCTTTTTGACCCACCACTTAGAGAAATGGAAATAAAAACAGAAATCAACAAATGGGACCTAATGAAACTTAAAAGCTTTTACACAGTACAGGAAAACATAAACAAGATGCAAAAACAACCCTCAGAATGGGAGAAAATATTTTCAAATGAAGCAATTGACAAAGGATTAATCTCCAAACTTTACAAGCACCTCATGTAGCTCAATATCACAAAAACAAACAACCCAATCCAAAAACGGGCAGAAGACCTAAATAGACATTTCTCCAAAGAAGATATACAGATTACCAAGAAACACATGAAAGGATGCTGAACATCACTAATCATTAGAGAAATGCAAATCAAAACTACCGTGAGGTATCACCTCACAGCAGTCAGAGTGGCAATCATCAAAAAAATCTACAAAACAATAAACGCTGGAGAGGCCTTTATTGGAGAAAAGGGAACATACTTGCACTGTGGGTGGGAATGTAAATTGATATGGGCACTAGGGAGAACATTACGGAGGTTCCTTTAAATAACTAACAATAGAAGTACCATACGACACAACAATCCAACTACTGGACATTTGCCTTGTGAAAACCATAATTCAAAAAGAGTTATGTACAAAAATGTTCATTGCAGCTCTATTTGCAATAGCCAGGATATGGAAGCAACCTAAGTGTCCATCAACAGATGAATGGATAAAGAAGTTCTGGCACATATATACAATGGAATATTACTCAGCCAAAAAAATAAGCAAACTGAGCTATTTGTACTGAGGTGGATGGACTTAAAATCTGTCCTACACAGTGAAGTAAGTCAGAAAGGGAAAAACAAATACTGTATGTTAACAGAGATATACAGAATCTAATGAAGAAAAAAAAAAGATTTTGAAGAACCTAGTGGCAGGACAGGATTAAGGACACAGACATAGAGAAAGGACTTGAGGACACCGGAAAGGGGATGGGTAAGCTGGGACGAAGTGAGAGAGTGGCATGGACATAAATACATTACATATTGTAAGACCGATAGCTACTGGGAAGCAGCCACATAGAACAGGGAGATCAGCTTGGTGCTCTGTGAGCACATAAAGGGGTGGGATAAGGAGTGTGGGAGGGAGATGCAAGAGGGAGGGGATCTGGTGATATTTGTATATATATAGCTGATTCACTTTGTTATACAGCAGAAACGAACACTCCATTGTAAAGCAATTATACTCCAATAAACGTGTAAAAGGAAAAAAAAAAAAAAAAGAAAGCCCAGGGATAAACCTACACACCTATGGTCAACTAATCTATGACAAAGGAAGCAAGACTATACAATGGAGATAAGACAGTCTCTTCAATCATTGGTGCTGGGAAATATGGACAGCTACATGTAAAAGAATGAAATTAGAACACTCCCCAACACCATACATAAAAATATATTCAAAATGGATTAGAGACTTTAATGTAAGAACAGACAGTATAAAACTCTGAGAGGAAAACTTACGAAGGATACTCTGACGTAAATCACAGCAAGATCTTTTTTGATCCACCTCCTATAGTAATGAAATAAAAAAGAAAACTAAACAGATGGGACCTAATGAAACGTAAAAGCTTTTGCAAAGCAAAGGAAACTACAAACAAGACGAAAAGACAACCCTCAGAATGGCAGAAAATATTTGCAGACGAATCAATGGACAAATGATTAATCTCCAATATATATAAACAGCTCATGCAGCTCAATATTAATAAAACAAACAACCCAATACAAAAATGGAAGAAGATCTAAATAGATATTTCTTCCAAGAAGACATAGAGATGGCCAGTACACACATGAAAATCTGCTCAACATCACTAATTATTAGAGAAATGGAAATCAAAACTACAATGAGGTATCACGTCAAATCATCAGAAAATCTACAAAAAACAAATGCTGGAGAGGGTGTGGAGAAAAGGAACCTTATTCCACTATTGCTGGGAATGTAAATCGATACAGACTCTATGGAGAACAGTATGAAGGTTCCTTAAAAAAATTAAAAATAGAATTACCATATAATCCAGCAATCCCACTACTGGGCATATACCCAGAGAAAACCATAAATCAAAAAGACACATTCACCACAATGTTCATTGCAGCACTATTTACAATAGCCAGGTAATGAAAGCAACCTAAGTGCCCACAGACAGACGAATGGATAAAGATATGGTACATATATATAATGGAATATTACTCAGCCATACATAGGAATGAAATTGGGTCATTTGTAGAGACCTTGATGGATCTAGAGACTGTCATACAGAGTGAAGTAAGTCAGAAAGAGAAAAACAAATATTGTATATTAATGCATATATGTGGAACCTAGAAAAATGGTACAGATGAACCGGTTTGCAGGGCAGAGATAGAGACACAGATGTAGAGAACAAACATATGGACACCAAGGGGGGAACACCATGTGAGGGTGGTGGTGGGATGAATTGGGAGACTAGGATTCACATGTGCACACTTATATGTATAAAATAGATATCCAATAAGAACCTGCTGTATAAAATGAATAAATAAATTTTAAAAAATTAAAAATAAATAACATTTAATAAAATAAAACAGAAAAAAAGTTTTTCCCTTCACATAGATGTCTTTATATTAATGCATTATTTCCATGTTTATATCTCCAAATTAAAAAAAAATGAGGAATAAATAAAATCTACCTTGAACCAAAAAGAAAAAGAAAAAAAAAAAAAAAAAAAAAAACAGAACCCACCAATTATACAGAGGAAAATCGTATAAGTGCTCTTGCTCCAGTGGTAAAAAATTCTTAAGTTGGTCAGAGTTGGGAAATCGTCTCCAATGCAGTCAGCAGCACTCCCCCCCACAAGGAGCATCCTCATTGCAAAGCTGGGGGACTGTGTCGAGGCGTCTGTGAGTAAATGTGAGCTGAGCCCCAGTCCTGCTGCAGCTGAACTCTTCCCTCCCTTTCCAGGTAAAACACCTGAATATGTACAAGCACTTGCAAGCCTAGAGGAAGGACTGTGGAGCCAAACCAGCGACAGCACGCAGGCCGACTTGGTGCCTGCAGGCCAGCCAGGATGGTCCTGGCCCCAGATGCTCTTCTGGAAGCTTTCCATTTCCCTGTCTGAGATACCCCTCCTGCCACGGCCACCACTGCTTTTTTACTTCCTCACCTCTGCCTGGGGAGAAATTCCTGTGGCAGGTATGGGTGACACATCCTCTTCTTTAGCAGGTGGCAGCCTGGCAACTCCTGCAGAAAGTCCAGCAGAGCCCCCCTCACTCTGGGCCACCCACAAAGCCACGGCCTCTCCCTCCCTACCACCACCCCAGCCCCGACACTGCTGATGGGGCAGAGAATATGGCGTCAGGCACAGCTACAGGGGCTCTTGCTGACTGGAGAGGTGTTTATATTGACCTCAACACAGGCACACATGGGGAGGGCCAGCAGGCAGTGTCAGGCTGCCCAAATCAGCCAATCCTCACCCCTCAGGGGCTCACAGTTGCAGAAAATGAACCTTGCTAAACGGGCCAGGCCCAAGGAAGAGGTGTGGGCCCTTGAGAGTCAAGCTAGACAAGGGGCTCCAGCTGCGGCTTGTTTTCTTATCATTTTATCTGGTCCATGAGTGGAAAACAACTTCAAGAAGACCCTATCCTAATGAGAGGAACCCAGGAGTCAGGGAGAGGAGTGATGGTGGGTGGAGACAGAGGCCTGGTGCCCTGGCTGCAGTGGAAGTGTTTGGAAGACCAGGCAGAGAGAGGCTGCACAGAGTGATAGCCAGGGTCACAGACCTGTCAGAGCTGCTGTTTGTTAGTTCAAGTCCTGCTCTGAGGTGTTCTGTGTCAGCTGTGAGTGACAGGTGAGCTGGGGGTTCTCTGCAAGGTGGGCTATGTGCACAGTTCCTGTGTGTCCAGCCCTGCTGGGGTACCTGCCCTGGGGAGCTCCGTATACTGGGAAGGGCCTGACTATGAGAGCCCCATGGGCTGCTGGGTAGCTGCACAGGTGAGCTCCATACCCTGGGTGGGACTTGAACACGAGAGCCCCGTGGGCTGTGGGGTGGGGGGTGTAGCCCAGGTGAGCTCCATATCCTGGGATTGGCCTGACCACGAGAGCCCCATGGGATGCTGGAGACCTGGTAAAGGTTATCAGGACAGTCAGTGAAGCCACCGAGGATATACATCCAGTAGCTCCTATTTCCTACTCCCTGCTGCTCATTCTACCATCCACCAGGCCATGGCATTCTGTATTACACTTCAATGATGCCTTCTTCTGTATTCCATTCATCTCAGAGTCACAAGAATTTTTGGCTTGTGTGTGGCAGGACACAACATGCAACACAAGCAATAATGCTGGGCCGTCCTGCCCCAATGGTTCAAAAATCCCCACACCATCATTGGGGAAATGTCCTCTAAAGACCTAAAAGTTCTACCTCTATAAAAGGGAACCCTCCTTCAATATGCAGATGACATTCTGATCGCCAGGCCTACTAAAGACGCCTCTGAACTACCTAGCCAAGAAAGGATAGAAGGTGTCCAAGAAAAAGGCTCAAATATACCAGGCTCAGGTGACATGCCAAGCTTCATTCTCACAGATATTCAGAGAAACGCATCCCAGGATAGGGAAGAAGCCATTTGCAGCCTTACCTCTTCTAAAACTAGAAGACAGCTTAGGGGTTCCTGGGGAGGCCAAGGTTTTCTGCATCTGGATCCCTAACTACAGTCTAATAGCTGGGACTCTACATGAAACACTGACACGAAAAGATGATGATCCTTTTGTATAGAATCCAGAAGCAGCCTTTCAAGAATAGAAAGATCAGTCAATTCAGACCCTTGCCCAGGAACTCGCTAATTTAGCTAAAGCCTTTGACCTTTACATACCCGGTCAAAGGTTAATTGCCCTTGGAGCCTTAGAGCAAAAACTGGGACCACTTGAAATGGGCAACACAAGAATGCCCTTCAGGTATGATAAACTATGGTCACCAAGGGCTTTGCCCACTGACTCATCAGGCCAGGATACTGGGGTATCTAAAAAGCTGGAAATCAGCAGCCCACAAGGCCAGCTCCCTTCTAAGGGAAAAGGACCCCACGTCGTGATCCTAACCACCCATCAGGCCCTGAAGTTGCAGGGGTCGCTCTGTGGACACACTGACCTCGAGTGAGGAGGCCCTCCAACTCCAACCTCCAGAGAGACAAACGGGAGCAACGGGCCCCCAAGATGACTCGTGTGACCATCACTTGACCTGGAGTTTCTCTCAGAAAACAAGAAGACTGTGCCCCGAAAGAGCAGACTACTGCTTGCAGGACTTACTGCACCCAGAGGGGAGCTAATAAGCTTGGCGGGGGAAACGTATATCACGCTTTCACCATAGAAAACCCTACAGACACCGCGGTGATGGTGGCCAATATGACCGGCTGGACTGCTGGCTACTTCTAAAGGCCGTTGACTCAGTGGACGTCATGGTCCTGGATCACCACTGACCCTGGACTGTCTGGGAGTTGCGTTGGCAGGGTTCTGACACATGGTGCTGTTTGTACATTAATTCAAGGACCTAATTAAAGAAAGCACAGACTACTGATCAGAGCATCTAGGCTGGCAAAAACCGTCAGCCTAAGGTCTTCGAACAAATGTGGGGTGGGGTGAAACCTGCCACCTCAGCATCTCTGCACATCTCTTTCCTGGACACTTAAAGGTCATCAGAATCTATAACACTTCCAATGCTGGTGCTCAGGCGTACGAGAAGTGAGGCAGGAGGCCTTGGGACAATCAACCTCACCTGGAGGCTGGTGGGGAGACATTTTGCCCGTCCCCCGAAGTATCAGGGCTCCCACCACAGCATGAAGCAGTTACAAAAGAGGGGTCTGCACCCTCAACACCCCAAGAATGAGTAACGGAACAAAAAGCAGAGGAGGTGTTCGTCTCTGGCAACGTTCATTAAAAATTCCTGGGAGATAAAAAGAGAATCTGGGCAATAAAATAAAGTCTAAGCTGTTTTTCCTTTGTGCTTTGTCTAATTTCACGTGCTCCTAGGGTTCCGCATGCAGAGGTCCCACACCCGGCACTTCAGACCCGATTTCGTAGTGCAGAATGGCTGGGTCAACACCTCAGCTAGCGGGGTCCCACGCAGACTCCACGGCATAGAGCCTGAGCTGCAGCCAACCCAGCCCTCGAGAGCTCCATCCCCTAACTCCCACTGCCGCTGCTGGGATCCCTACAAAGCATCCCAGCCCACAGCCCGTGGGGGAGTGCACACTCTCACCTCTCCATTCTGTTTTCAAAATAATGTTTCCTTTGCTTCTGAACCAAACTCAGTCTTGATCTGTTGGCTCCAATGACACTGGGCACGGGGACTTCTGTTGGGGTCCACTCTGGAGGATCAGTAACAGAAATTGAGAACATTGTAACTTCAATGAACAGATGTGTGAGCCAAACTGTAGTTAACACAGAGCAGTGTATAATGCTCGGGTAAAATAAGATGTTTCTAAGACTTACCTTTGATATTTCCATCACTTTACTATAAGCAAGTTCAGTGAAGACGTCTGTCTTATTTGTCAGGTCAACATTAGAGAAATGAAGTGATTTATTTCCATGGATGTACATCGAGTACTCTTGGCTGAGGCTTCAATCTTGTTTTGAACGCTTTTCCATTGAAAATGATACCTCTCTTTCAGCTCCCCCATTTCTGAGAAGTATAAAATCTTATAATTTATTATTACCAAAGGGGAAAGGTAGGAGAAGGGATAAATTAACAGTGTGGGATTAACACATACACACTGCTATGTATAAAATAGATCATCAACAAGGAACTACTGTATAGCACAGGGAACTACACTGAATATTTTGCAATAACCTATAAGGGGAAATAATCTGAAAAAGAATAGATATTTTTATTGACATCATCTATCAAAGACAGATAAAATGTAACCTAAGCAAGGCCGATGGTGAACGCTTCTGAACCTGAAGATTTCAATCATCTAAAGTTTGGGCTCTGCCTATTTCCCAAGGCGCTTAATGGACATACGTGTAGCCGTAGCTTAAAAATTCCCCAATTTGGGGTACGGGGATGCACTGATTTGGAAAAATCCCTGGTGTTCTCCTTCCATGCACTGGACCCTTCCTACAGCTAAAACATGCCTGTCACACCTAGAGGATGGTACACCATTTGATCAGAAAGAGTTTGGAAAAGGCACCTCATCTCCTCATTGTCTGGTGCTCGGGTTCACACCTCCAGCATCTTTCCTAACAATCTCCTCACTTGGGGATATCAGCACCGTCAACATCCTGTTGCACACAGTTTGTAATTTGTCCAGAGGATGAAGTGGAAGGATGAGAAAAATTTAGAGACAAGTCTTAGGTGTTCGGACAGGCACATGCCACTCTAATTTCCAATCCGGAAGACAAATTCATCAAAGGCTAGAATTGCCCACGGAAACAGAATAGGGCTAGAGGAAATCCCGCTGTTTTGTGTCCAGTTTCCAAAAACAGAAGTTGAATAATGGAACCCAGGGGCACTAAAATTCATGAAACTGCAGAGTTGAAAATATCTATCGTCGAAAAATGTCTTGAGGTAAGTCACAGAAAAGGACTTGTAAGCAAGGGAGAGTGGCAGGAAACAGATTTGAAGAGGTAGAAAGGACTCCCCATTAAAGCACAAGAAAAGTGGCTGAACATCGCCAATGATGCAGTTGGCCCAAAAGGGCGTATGCAATTTTTTCTGAATATATTCAAGTAAAGGCCATACACACTTTTTATCCAACAAAACAGGTGGGCACTGGAAATCAATACTACAAAATGTATCACTTCACATCAGTCAGAAGGGCCATCCACATAAAGTGTAAACACCAGAAATGCAGGACAGGGTGAGGAGAAAAGGGAGCCCTGTGAGGCTTATAGTGGAATTGTAATTTGCCAACGGCCACTATGGCGAAGTGTATTGTGTTTTCTAAAACATCTAAAAGATGAGCTACAGAGCATAGGGCACTTGCACTCATGGACGTATCTGCATTGTGATGAAAAGTTCATGGAGCATTGTGGTGACAAATTTCACAGAGCCTTGTGATGATGAGGGCATTGACTATTGTGATGACACAGGTCATGAAGCCTTGTGATGACGGGACACACGGAGCATTGTGATGACTGGGGTCATGTAGCATTGTGATGACAGGGGCATGGAGCATTGGTCTGACAAGTTTCATGGATAATTGTGTTGACAGTGGGCATGGCACATTGTGATGACAAGGGCATGCAGCATTGTGATGACAAGGTCATGGACTATGCTGAAGACAGGTGTCAGGGAGCATTGTGATGGCATATTTCATGTACCATTGTGATGACAATGGCATGGAGCATTGTGATGCCAAGTGTTATGGAGGATTGTGATGACAAAGGTAATGGAGCATTGTGATGACAAGGGCTTGTAGCATTGTGATGACAAGGGTCATGGAGCATTGTGATGACAAGGGCATGGAGCATTGTGATGACAACGGCCATTGAGAATTTTGATGAAAATGTCGTGAAGCATTGTGATGACAAAGGCATGGGGCTTGCTATGACAGGGGTCATGGGGCATTGTGATGACA
The DNA here is from genome assembly GCF_964341445.2 of Mesoplodon mirus. Taxonomy (NCBI): domain Eukaryota; kingdom Metazoa; phylum Chordata; class Mammalia; order Artiodactyla; family Ziphiidae; genus Mesoplodon; species Mesoplodon mirus. The sequence continues at coordinate 806,717 of NW_028295604.1, forward strand.
AGTGCATGGAGAATTGTGATGAGAAGAGCATGTTAAACTGTGATGAGAACTGTCATGGAGCATTGTGATGACAAGGATGTGAAGAATTGTGATGACAAGGGACATGGAGCATTGTGATGACCAGGGCATGGAGCATTGTGATGGCAAGACCGTGGAGCACTGTGATGAGAAGACCATGGATAATTATAGTGACGAGCATCATGGAGCACTGTAATGACAAGGGGCATGGAGCATTGTGATGATACGTCTCATTGAGCATTGTGATGACAGGGGTCATGGATCATTGTGATGACAAGGGTCATGGAGTATTCTGATGACAAGCTTGTGGAGTATTGTGATGACAAAGCATTTAACACTGTGATGGGAAGTGTCATGGAACATAGTTATGCCAAGAACGTGGAGAATTTTGATGACAGGGAACATGGAGCATTGTGATGACCAGGGCATGGAGCATTGTGATGGCAAGACCGTGGAGCACTGTGATGAGAAGACCATGGATAATTGTGATGATGAGCACCATGGAGCGCTATAATGACAAAAGGTATGGAGAATTGTGATGACAGTGGCCATGGAGCATTGTGATGAAAAGAGTCATGGAGCATTTTGATGACAAGGGTGTGGAGCATTGTGATGAGAAGACCATGGATAATTGTGAATGACGAGCGTCATGGAGCACTGTAATGACAAGGAGTATGGAGCATTGTGATGACAGTGCTCATGGAGCATTGTGATGACAAGTGTCAATGAGCATTCTGATGACAAGCTTGTGGAGTATTGTGATGACAATGGCATGGAGCATTGTGACGACAAGAGCATGGAGCATTGTGATGAAAAATGCATGGAGCCTTTTCATGAGAGTGTTCAAGGAGCATACTGACGACAAATGTCAGGGAGCATTGTGATGACAAGTGTATTGAGAATTGTGATGACAAATATCATGGAGCATTTTGACGACAAGGGCATGGAGTACTGTGATGACAGGCATTATGGAGCGTTGTGATGACAAGGGTTATGGAACATTGTGATCACATGTGTTTGGAGCATTGTGAAGACAGAGGTCATGGATCATTGTGATTTCAAGGAGCATGGAGCATTGTGATGACAGGAGTCATGGAACATTTTGATGAAAGGTGTCATGGGTCATTTTGATGACAGGGGTTATGGAACATTGTGATGTCAGTGGTCATTGAACATTGTGATGATAAGTGCATGTAGCATTGTGATGACAGGAGTCATGGAACATTGTGATGACAGGGCTGAGGGAGTATTGTGATGAATAGTGATGAAACATTTTGATATCAGTTGTGAGAGAGCATTTTGATGAGAAGTGCATGGAGCATTGTGATGACAAGGTTTATGGAGCATTGTGATGACAAGATTGTGGAGCACTGTGATGAGAAGCGCATGGCAAATTGTGATGACATGTGTCATGGAGCATTGTGCTGACAAGCGCATGGAGCATTGCAATGACAACGGTCATAGAGCATTGTGCTGAGAAAGGCATAGAGTATTGTGATGACAAGGGTCAAAGAGCATTGTGATGAAAAGTTCATGGAGCATTGTTGTTAAAAAGGTCACAGAGACTGTTGTTGATGAGGGCATGGACCATTGTGATGACAAAGGTCATGAAGCATTGTGATGACTGGAGTCACGGAGCATTGTGATGACAGGGGACATGGAGCTATGTGATATCAAGGGCATGGAGCATTGCGATGACAAGGGCATGGATCATTGGTCTAATAAGTTTCATGGATTATTGTAATGACAGTTGGAATGGTGCATTGTGATGACAAGGGCATGGAGCATTGTGAAGACCAGGTCATACAGTATTGTGAAGTCAGGTGTCAGGGAGCATTGTGATGACATATGTAATGGCCCATTGTGATGACAATGGCATGGAGCATTGTGATGCAAGTGTCATGGAGGATTCTGATGACAAAGGTAATGGAGAATTGTGATGACAATGGCTTGGAGCATTGTGATGACAAGTGTCAAGGAGCATTGTGCTGACAAGTGCATGGAGAATTGTGATGACAAGGGTCATGGAGCATTCTGATGACAAACTTGTGGAGTATTTTGATGACAATGGCATGGAGCATTGTGATGAAAACGGCATGGGGCATTGTGAGGAAAATGGCATGGAGCCTTTTAGTGACAGGGTTCAAGGAGCATTCTGATGACAAGTGTCAGGGAGCATAGTGATGACAAGTGTATTGAGAATTGTGATGACAATGGTCATGGAGCATTGTGATGAAAGGGGCATGGAGTATTGTGATGACAGGCATCATGGAGCGTTGTGATGACAAGTGTTATGGAACACTGTGATCACAAGGGTTTGGAGCATTGTGATGACAGAGGTCATGGATCATTTTGATTTCAAGGAGCATGGAGCATTGTGATGACAAGGGCATGAAGGAATGTGATCCCAAGGTTCATGGATGATTGTGATGACAATGGAAATGGAGTATTGTGATGACAAGCGCATAGAGGAGTGTAATGACAAGGTCATGTAACATTTTGCTGACAAAGGCATGGAGCATTGTGATGACATGGGTCATGGAGCACTGTGATGACAAGTGTCACGGAGCATTGTGAATACAGGGGTCATGGAACATTGGGATGACAAGGGCATGGGTCATTTTGATGACAAGTGTCATGGAGCCCTGGGCTGACAATGTTCATGGAGTGTTGTGATGACAGGGGTCATGGAGCACTGTGATGACTAGGGAATGGAGCAATGTGATGACAAGATTCCCGGATCATTGTGTTGTCAGTTGTCATGGAGTGTTGTGATGACAGTGGTCAAGGAGAATTGTGATGATATTGGCCATGGAGCATTGTGATGAGTAGGTCGTGGAGCATTGGGTTGAAAGTATTCATGGATTATTGTGATGACAGGGGTCATGGAACATTGTGATGACAAGGGAATGGAGCATGGTGATGACAAGGTCCTGGAGCATTGTGATGAGAGTAGCATGGAGATTTGTGATGACAAGTCTTATGGAGCATTCTGATGAAAATGGGCATGGAGCAATGTGATTACAGGGGTTTTGGAGCATTGTGATGACTAGGGCATGGAGCATTGTGATGAGAAGGCCATGGAGCATTCTGATGACATGTGTCATGGAGTTTTCTGATGACAAGGGCAAGGAGCATTGTTATTACAGGGATCTTGGAGCATTGTGATGAAAAGGGCATGGATCATTGTGATGAAAAAAGCATGGAGCCTTGTCATAACAGGGTTCAAGGAGCATACTGAAGACAAGTGTCAGGGAGCATTTTGATGACAAGTGTATTGAGCATTGTGATGACAAAGATCATGGAGCATTGTGATGAGAAGACCGTGGATAATAGTGAAGATGAGCGTCATGGGGTGTTTTGATGATAAGTGTTATGTAACATTGTGATCACAAGGGTTTGGAGCATTTTGATGACAGAGGTCATGGAGAATATTGATTTCATTGTGATGACAATAGCCTGAAGCATTATGATGATGGGCATGGTGCATTGTGATGACAGGGTTCATGGAGCATTGAGATGAAAAGGGGCATGGAGCATTGTTTTTACAAGGGTCTGAGAGCATTGTCATGACAAGGGCATGGAGCATTGTGATGAGAAGGCCATGGAACATTCTGATGACAATCGTCATGCAGCTCTGTGATGACAATGGCATGGAGCATTGTTATTTCAGTGGTCTTGAGCATTGTGATGACCAGTGTCATGGAACCTTGTGATGACTAGGCCGTTGAACATTGTGATGGCAGGTGTCATGGTGCATTGTTATGACAGGTGTTATGGAGCATTTTGATGAGAAGGGTATGGATTATTGGTCTGAAATGTTTCATGGATTATTGTGATGAGAGTGGGCATGAAGCATTGTGAGGACAAGGGTACGGAACAGTATGATACATGGGTCATGCAGGAATGTAATGACAAGGGCATGGAGCATTGTGATGAGAAGGGCATCGAGCATTATTATGACAAGTGTCATGGAGCCTTCTGATGACATGGGCATTGAGTAATGTAATGACTGGATTCACGGAGCATTGTGATGACAATGACATGGAGCATTGTGATGCCAAGGGTCATGGAGCTTTGTGATGACAAGTCATGGAGCATTTTGATGACAAGGGCATGGTGCATTGTGATGAGAAGGGCAGGGAGCATTTTGATGACCGGGTCATGCAGCAATTTGATGAAAAGTGTAATGGAATATTTTGATGGCAGGGGTTATATAACATTGTGATGTCAGGGGTCTTGGAGCTTAGGGACGAAAAGGGTCATGGAGCATTTTGATGACAGGGGTTATGGAACATTATGATGTCAGCCTTCATGGAACATTGTGATGATAAAGGAATGTAGCAGTGTGATGACAGGGTCATGGATCATTGTGATTACAGGGTTGAGGGATCATTGTGATGACTATTGACTGAACACTGTGATATCTCTGGTGAGAGAGCATTTTGACGAGAAGTGCATGGAGCATTGTGATTACAAGGTTTATGGAGCATTGCAATGACAAGGTTGTGGACCGTTGTGATGAAATGCGTGTTGCATATTGTGAAGAAAATGGTCATGGAGCATTGTTCTGAGAAAGACATGGAGCATTGTGATGACAAGGGTCAAAGAGAATTGTGATGAAATGTTCATGGAGCATTGTGGTTACAAAGGTCACAGAGACTTGTGATGACACGGGCATGGAGCATTGTGATGACAAACGTTATGAAACATTGTGATGACTGGAGTCACGGAGCATTGTGATGACAGGTGTCATGGAGCATTGTGATGACATGTGTCATGGAGCATTGTGCTGACAAGCGCATGGAGCATTGTGATGACAAGGGTCATGGAGCATTGTTCTGTGAAAGGCATAGAGCATTGTGATGACAAGGTTCAAAGAGCATTGTGATGAAAAGTTCATGGAGCATTTTGGTTAAAAAGCTCACAGAGACTGATGATGATGAGGGCATGGACCATTGTGATGACAAAGGTCATGAAGCACAGTGATGACTGGAGTCACAGGGCATTGTAATGGCAGGGGTCATGGAGCATTGTGATAGCAAGGGCATGGAGCATTGTGATAATGAGGGCATGGAGCATTGGTCTAATAAGTTTCATGGATTATTGCGATGACAGTTGGAATGGCGCATTGTGATGACATGTGCCATTGAAAATTTTCATGACAAGGTCGAGAAGCATTGTGATGAGAAGGTCCTGGAGCATTGTGATGACAAAACCATGGAGCCTTGTGATGAAAAGTCTCATGGAGCATACTGATGAAAAGGGGCATGGAACATTGTGATTACAGTTGTCTTGGAACATTGTGATGACAAGGGCATGGAGCATTGTGAGGAGAAGACCAAGGAGCATTTTGATGGCATGCATCCTTGAGCTTTGTGATGACAAGGACAAGGAGCATTTTGATTATATGGGTCTTGGAGCATTGTGATGAAAAAGGCATGGATCATTGTGATGAAATAGGCATGGAGACTTGTCATGACAGGGTTCAAGGAGCATACAGACAACAAGTGTCAGGGAGCATTTTGATGACAAGTGTATTGAGCATTGTGATGACAAGGGTCATGGAGCATTTTGCTGAGAAATGCATAGAGCATTGTGATGACAAGGTTCAAAGAGCATTGTCATGAAAAGTTCATGGAGCATTGTGATGACAATGAAATGTAGCATTGTGATGCCAAGGGTCATGGATCTTTGTGATGACAAAGGTCATGGAGCATTCTGATGGCACGGGCATTGTGCATTGTGATGAGAAGGGCAGGGAGCTTTTTGATGACAGGGTCATGGAGCAATTTGATGAAAAATGTCATGGAACATTTTGATGACAGGTTTTATGGAACACTGTGATGTCAGGTGTCATGGAGTATTTTGATGAGAAGGGTCATGGAGCATTTTGATGACAGGTGTTATGGAACATTGAGATGGCAGGGGTCATCGAACATTGTGATTATAAGTGCATGTATCACTGTGATGACAGGAGTCATGGAACATTGTGATGACAGGGGTGAGGGGGTATTGTGACCAATAGTTATGCAGCATTGGGATATCAGTGGTGAGAGAGCATTTTGATGAGAAATGCATGGAGCATTGTGATGAGAAGTTTTATGCAGCATGGTGATGAGAATTTTGTGGAGCACTGTGATGACAAGCGCATGGTTCATTGAGATGACATGTGTCATGAAGTATTGTGCTAACAAGCTCATGGAGCATTGTGATGACAAGGGTCATGGAGCATTGTGCTGAGAAAGTCATAGAGCATTTTGTTGTCAAGGGTCAAAGAGCATTGTGATGAAAACTTCATGGAGCATTGTCGTTAAAAAGGTCACAGAGACTGTTGATGACGAGGACATGGACAATTGTGATGGCAAAGTTCATGAAGCATTGTGATGACTGGAGTCACGGAGCACTGTGATGACAGGGGTCATGGAGCATTGTGATGTCAAGGGCATGGAGCATTGGTCTAATAAGTTTCAAGGATTCTTGCGATGACAGTTGGAATGGCGCATTGTGATGACAAGGGCATGGAGCATTGTGATGACCAGGTCATGCAGTATTGTGAAGACAGGTGTCAGGGAGAATTGTGATGACATATGTAATGGCCCATTGTGATGACAATGGCATGGAGCATTGTGATGCCAAGTGTCATGGAGGATTCTGATGACAAAGGTAATGGAGCATTGTGATGACAATGGCTTGGAGCATTGTGATGACAAGGGTCATGGAACATTGGGCTGAAAATGTTCATGGAGTATTGTGATGACAGGTGTCATGGAGCATTGTGATGACTAGGGAATGGAACATTGTGATGACAAGAGTCCGGAATCATTGTGTTGTCAGGTGTCATGGAGTGTTGTGATCACAGTGGTCATGGAGAATTTTGATGATATTGGCCAATGAGCATTGTGATGAAAAGACCTTGGGTAATTGTGATGTCCAGCATCATGGAGCACTGTAATGACATGGGGCATGAAGCATTGTGATGACAGGTGTCAGGGGGCATTGTGATGACAGGGGTCATGGAGCATTGTGATGACATGTGCATGGAGCATTGCAATGTCAAGTGGATGGAGAATTGTGATGACAAGAGCATGTAACATTTTGATGAGAAGTGTCATGTAGCATTGTGATGACAAGGACGTGGAGAATTGTGATGACAAGGGACATGGAGCATTGTGATAACCAGGGCATGGTGCATTGTGATGACATGGGACATGGAGCATTATTATGAGAACGACCATGGTGCATTTTGACATAAGATATCACTTATGAAAGGGATGTAAACATGGCTACATATGAACTGATTTAGGGAAGAGAACAGAGTATCAGATTTAGAAAACAATCTAACGCTTGCTTAAGGGGAAAGAGAGGTGGGGAGATGCACAAAACATAAGATTGATATTAGCACAGGTACCGTTCCATAATCCAAAAACAGAAGAGACAAGCCCTACTCCTTCCTTAGTGAATGGAACTCAACATCCCTATTCCCCGCAGAGAAATATATCTGACTAGTAAGAATTTTAAAACCTATGTATTGATATGTCTCCGTAAGGGAACTAAGTGTGTCTAGAACGACATAAACATGGCAGTGAGAATCAGCTCAAACCCACTATAAAAATGAATTTCAAAACAAAACATATAAACAGTAAAATTCTTACAAAATACCTTCAGGGGTTCTGATGAAACCTGGAATGACCCTATCTACAATGACAGCTGGATGTGGCACAAGGCTGGTCACTTGGGACTGAGAGGATTGGTGAGATTGGGTGAAAAAATGCAGACCATTTAAAGCAATAATGCCTGCCACCCATTCCATGGTTCCCAACTCTCCAGGTAGAAGGGAATATCACTACAGTTATAACGTGTATGGGAACCTAGAGAATGGAAACCATCTGATGGTGAAAGGTTTCTAAAACTCTACTTGTACTCCAGTTTGACATTCCAACTGCTTTACTATCAATCTCCCAACTTGGAAAGTCAGCCACTATAACCTCCTGGTTCGCACAGTTGGCAAATTGTGCACAGGATATAAGGGAAGAGAGAGAACCAATGAGAGAGTAGCTGTAGGCATTTGGACGGCCACATGTCTCTCTAATTTCCCGTCACAAAGAGGAATTAACCAAAGTATCAGCCTGCCCCCCAGAACCAGTATAAGTCTAGAAGCAAAACTGTTGATTTGCGGTCAGCTCACAAAAACGCAAGTTGAAAAATGGAGCTCAGGGCCACAGCAATTCACTAACCTGCAGAGTTATAAAGGACTACTCGCTGCCAAAAATCTGTTGAGGGAAAGCCATGAGGCGGAAGGGAAAATGAGGAAGAATGGCATGAAACAGATTTCAAGAGGTACATTGGAATCGCCTTTAAACACAGGAAAAGCATCACAACTTCGAAAATAATGGAAATGGCCATAAAGGGCATGTGGGTTTTCACGTGAATATATTCAGGAGAAAACACATATGCCCTTTTTGGAAAAGCAAGCCAGCGGGCAATGCAAATCAGCACTACAAAGAAGTATCACTTCCCACCACTCAAAAGGGACATCTGCAAAAAGTGTAAAAACCAGAAAGGCAAGAGAGGCCCTGGAGAACAGGGAGCCTTGTTATGCTGATGGGCGGGATGTAAGTTGCCAACTGCCTCACTGGAGGAGTGCATTGTGTTCCCTAAAACAAGTAAACAACAGAGCTACAGAGCCATGGGAACTTCCAGTCTAGGGAATATATCTTGGGAAAACTGAAAATAAATAAGACAGATCGACACCAAATTTCAGGGCTGCACTGCTTACAAAAACCTCAACTTGCGTACACCTTAAATATCCCAGGAAAGACAAAAATGGTTCAAGAAAATGGGAACTTATGTACGATGGAATATCCCTCAGCCATGAAATCAATGTCATAAGGCCAGTAGCAGCAAAATGAGTGGATTTAGGTACGATAATTCTAAGTGAAAGAAGTCACACAGAAAAAGAAACTTATCATAAGATATCACTTATGAAGATCCTGTAAACATGGCTACACATGAACTGAGTTAGGAAAGAGAAGAGAGACTCACATTTAAAAAACACGCTTATTCCTGCTTAAGGGAGAAGGAGAGGTGGGGTGATGCATAAAATCAGAGTTTGATATTAGTGCAGGTAGCTTTCTAAAAACCAAATACGGAATAGACAAGACCTACACCTTCCTCAGTGAAAGGGACTCAACACCCCATATTCACCACAGAGTAATATATCTTACTAGTATGAATCTTAAAACGTATTTATTGATATGTCTCTGTAAGGGAATCAAGTGTGTCTAAACTGGCGTAAACATGACAGTGAGAATCAGCTCAAACCAAATATAAAAAGGAATTTCAAATACAAAACAAAAAAACAGCGAAATTTCTTACAATTCCTTCAGGGTCTCTGATGAAACCTGAAATGACCCTATGTACAATGACAGCTGGATGTGGCATAAGGCTGGATACTTGGGACTGAGAGGATTGGTGAGATTGGGTGAGCAAATGCAGACCCTTTAAAGCAATAATGAGTGGCACTCATTCCATGGGTCCCAACTCTCCAGGTTGAAGGGAATATTACTACAGCTATAACATGTACGGGAAACCTAGAGAATGGACACACTGTGAATACGAAAGGTCTCTAAAATTCAACTAATAGTCCCTCTCCTGGTGCTCCGGTTTGACTTACCAACTGCTTTACTATCAATCTCCCAACTTGGAGAGACAGCCCCTTTAACCTCCTGGTTCTCACAGGTTGCCAATTTGGCAGAGGATGAAAGGGACCAGGGAGAACCAATGAGAGAGTAGCTGTTAGGCATTTGGACGGGAACATGTCCCTCTAATTTTCCGGCCAGAAGAAGAATTAACCAAAGTATCAGCCACCCACCGGACACCAGTATAGGTCCTGAACCAAAGTTTGAACTTGCATTCAACTCACAAAAAACGAGTTGAAAAATGGAGCTCAGGGGAACAGCAATTCACAAACTGGCAGAGAAATATAGGACAACTATCGTCCAAATATCTGTTTAATGGAAGGCAACGAGGCGGACTTGAAAGAGAGGCAGAATAGCAGGAAATAGATTTTAAGAGGTATGTTGGAATCACCTTTAAATCACAGGAAGAGGGGCACAACTTCAACAATGATGCACTTGGCCAAAAAGGGCGTATTCCTTTTCTCCTGTATATATTCAGGAGAAAACGAATACGCCATTTTTGGCCATCCAGCAAGCGGGCAATGCAAATCTGCACTACAAAGAATTATCACCTCCAACCAGTCAAAAGGGATATCTGCCAAATGTGTAAAAAGGAGAAAGGCAAGACAGCCCCTGGAGAACTGGGATCCTTGTTATGCTGATGGGCGGGACGTAAATTGACAACTGCCTCTCTGGAGGAGTGCATTGTGTTCCCGAAAACAAGTAAACAACAGAGCTACTGAGCCAAGGGCACTTCCAGCCTAGAGAATATACCTTGGGAAAACTGAAAATCAATAAAACAGAGCCACCCCCAAATTTAGGGCTGCACTGCTTACAAGAACCTCAACTTGTGTACATCTTAAATATCCCAGGAAAGATAAAAATTGTTCAAGAAATTGGGGTACATATGTACGATGGAATATCCCTCAGTCATGAAATCAATGTCATAAGACCAGTAGCAGCAAAATTAGTGGATTTAGGTACGATGATTCTAAGTGAAATAAGTCACAGAGAAAAAGAAACTTATCATAAGATATCACGTATGAAGGTCCTGTAAACATGGCTACACATGAACTGAGTTAGGAAAGAGAACAGAGTCTCACATTTAGAAAACACTCTTATGCCTGCTTAAGGGGGAAGGAGAGGTGGGGTGATGCATAAACCCAGAGTTTGATATTAGTACATATACCTTTCCAAAAATCAGATATGGAATAGACAAGACCTACACCTACCTCAGTGAAAGGCACTCAAAACCCCATATTACCTGCAGAGGAATATATCTGACTAGTAAGAATCTTATAACCTATTTATTGATATGTCTCCATGAGGCAATCAAGTGTTTCTAGACTGGCATAAACATGGCACTGAGAATCAGCTCACACCCACTATAAAAAGGAATTTCAAACACACAAAAAAAGGAGTAAATTCTTTACAATTTCTTCAGGGTCTTTGTCGAAACCTGGAATGACCCTATCTATATCGACAGCTGGATGTGGCATAAGGCTGGACACTTCGGACTGAGAGGATTGGTGAGATTGGGTGAGCAAATGCAGACCCCTTAAAGCAATAATGTGTGGCACCCATTCCATGGGTCCCAACTCTCCAGGTTGAAGGGAATATTACTACAGATATAACATGTATGGGAAACCTAGAGAAAGTACACTCTGTGAATAGGAAATGTTTCTAAAACTCAACTAATAGTCCCTCTGCTGGTGCTCTGGTTTGACTTTCCAACTGCTTTACTATCAATCTCCCAACATGGAGAAACAGCCCCTTTAACCTCCTAGTTTGCCCAGGTTGCCAATTTGGCAGAGGATGAAATGGAAGAGGGAGAATCACAGAGAGATTAGCTGTTAGGCGTTTGCACGGTCACATGTCACTCTAATTTCATGTCAGGATGGTGAATTAACCAAAGACTCAGCCAAGCACAGTAAACCAGTATAGGTCGTGAAGCAGTCTTTTGCACTTGCGTTCAGCTCACAAAAACAAGTTCAAAAAAGGAGCTCAGGGGCACAGCAATTCACAAACAGGCAGAGTAATAAAGGACAACTATCATCCAAAAATCTGTTGAGTGAAGGCAAAGGCGGACATGAAAGCGAGGCAGAATAGCAGGAAACAGATTTCAAGAGGTACGTTGTAATTGCCTTGAAAGAACAGGTAGAGGGCACAACTTTGTCAATGATGCACTTGGCCAAATAGGGCGTATGCATTTTCTCCTGAATATAATCAGGAGAAATCACATACGCCCTTTTTCACCAAGCAAGCAAGCGGGCAATGCAAATCTTCACTACAAAGAAGTATCACTTCCCACCGGTCAAAAGGGACATCCACAAAATGGGTAAAAACCAGAAAGGCAAGACAGGCCCTGGAGAACAGCGAGCTTTGTTATGCTGATGGGCTGGATGTAAATTGCCAACGGCCTCTATGGAGGAGTGCATTGTGTTCCATAAAACAAGTAATCAACAGAGCTACAGAGCCAAGCGCACTTCCAGTATAGGGAATAAACCTTGGGAAAACTGAAATTCAATAAGACACAGCCACCCGAAAATTTAGGGCTGCACTGCTTACAAGAACGTCAACTTGGGTACACCTTAAGTATCCCAGGAAAGATAAAAATAGTTCAAAATATTGTGGTACTTACGTATGATGGAATATCCCTCAGCCATGAAATCAATGTCATAAGACCAGTAGCAGCAAAATGAGTGGATTCAGGTATGATGACTCTAAGTGAAATAAGTCACACAGAAAAAGAAACTTATCATAAGATATCACTTATGAAGATCCTGTAAACATGGCTACTCATGAACTGAGTTAGGAAAGAGAAGAGAGTCTCACATTTAGAAATCACTCTCATGCCTGCTTAAGGGGGAAGGAGAGGTCGGGAGATGCATAAAACCAGAGTTTGATATAAGCACAGGTACCGTTCCAAAAACCAAGTACGGAATAGACAAGACCTACACCTTCCTCAGTGAAAGGGACTCAAAACCCCATATTTCCCGCAGAAAAATATATCTGACTAGTAAGAATCTTAAAACCTATGTATTGATATGTCTCCGTAACAGAATAAAAAATTTCTAGACTGGCATAATCATGGCAGCGAGAATCAGCTGAAACCCAATATAAAAAGGAATTTCAAAAACAAAACAAAAAAAGAGGGAAATTCTTTACAATTCCTTCAGGGTCTCTGATGAAACCTGGAATGACCTTATCTACAATGACAGCTGGATGTGGCATAAGGCTAGACATATGGGACTGAGAGGATTGGTGAGATAGGGTGAGCAAATGCAGACCCTTTGAAACAATAATGCAAGGCACCCATTCCATGGGCTCCAACTCTCCAGGTTGAAGGGAATATTACTACAGCTATTACATGTACGGGAATCCTAGAGAATGGACACACTGTGAATACGAAAGGTCTCTAAAACTCAACGAATAGTCCCTCTCCTAGTACTCCGGTTTGACTTTCCAACTGCTTTACTATCAATCTCCCAACCTGGAGAGACAGCACCTTTAACCTCCTGTTTTGCACAGGTTGCCAATTTGGCAAAGGATGAAAGGGAAGAGGGAGAACCAAAGAGAGAGTAGCTGTTAGGCATTTGGACGGGCACATGTCACTCTTATTTCCCGGGAGGAAGAAGAATTAACCAAAGTCTCAGCCACCTACCGGCAACCAGTATAGGTCCTGAACCAAAATATGGGACTGGCGTTCAGCTCACTAAAAACGAGTTAAAAAAAGGAGCTATAGGGCAGAGCAATTCACAAACTGGCAGAGTAATAAAGGACAACTGTCATCCAAAAATCTTTTGAGGGAAGGCAACGAGGCAGACTTGAAAGTGAGGCAGAATAGCAGCAAACAGATTGCAAGAGGTACGTTGGAATCAACTTTAAAGCACATGAAGAGGGGCACAATTTCGACAATGATGCACTTGGCCAAAAAGGGCGTATGCGTTTTCTCCTGAGTATATTCAGGAGAAAACGCATACGCCCTTTTTGGCCAAGCAAGCAAGCGGACAATGTAAGTCTGCACTAAAAAGAAGTATCATTTCCCACCGGTCCAAAAGGACATCCACAAAAAGTGTAAAAACCAGAAATTCAAGACAGGCCCTGGAGAACAAGGAGCCTTGTTATGCTGATGGGCGGGATGTAAATTGCCAACTGCCTCTCTGTAGGAGTGCATTGTGTTCCCTAAAACAAGGAAACAACAGAGCTCCAGAGCCAAGGGAAGTTCCAGTCTAGGGAATATACCTTGGGAAAACTGAAAATCAATAGACAGAGCCACCCCAAAATTTAGGGCTGCACTGCTTACAAGAACCTCAACTTCGGTACACCTTAAGTATCCCAGGAAATATAAAAATGATTCAAAAAATTGTGGTACTTACATACGATGGAATATGCCTCAGCCATGAAATCAATGACATAAGACCAGTAGCAGCAAAATGAGTGGATTCAGGTACGATGATTCTAAGGGAAATAAGTTACACAGAAAAAGAAGCTTATCAAAAGATATCAGTTATGAAGATCCTGTAAACATGGCTACAGATGAACTGAGTTAGGAAAGAGAACAGTGTCTCACATTTAGAAAACACTCTTATGCCTGCTTAAGGGGGAAGGAGAGGTGGGGTGATGCATAAAACCAGAGTTTGTTATAAGCACAGGTACCATTCCAAAAACCAACTATGGAAGAGACAAGACCTACCTATACGTTCCTCAGTGAAAGGGACTCAAAACCCCATATTTCCTGCAGAAGAATATATCTGACTAGTAAGAATCTTAAAACCTAAGTATTGATATGTCTCCGTAAGGGAATCAAGTGTGTCTAGACTAGCATACACATGGCAGCGAGAACCAGCTCAAACCCACTATAAAAAGGAATTTCAAAAACAAAACACAAAAACAGGGAAATTCTTTACAATTCCTTCAGGGTCTCTGATGAAACCTGAAATGACCCTGTCTAAAATGACAGCTGGAAGTGGCATAAGGCTGGACACTTGGGACTGAGAGGATTGTTGAGATTGTGTGAGCAAATGCAGACACTTTAAAGCAATAATGCATGGCACCCATTCCATGGGTCCCAACTCTCCAGGTTGAAGGGAATATTACTACAGCTATAACATGCATGGGAAACCTAGAGAATGGACACACTGTGAATACGAAAGGTTTCTAAATCTCAACGAATATTCCCTCTCCTGGTGCTCAAGTTTGACATTCCAACTGCTTTACTATCAATCTCCCAACTTGGAGAGACAGCACCTTTAACTTCCTGGTTCGCACAGGTTGCCATTTTGGCAAAGAATGAAAGGAAAGAGGGAGAAACAATGAGAGAGTAGCTGTTATGCATTTGGACGGGCACATGTCACTCTAATTTCCCGGGAGGAAGAAGAATTGACCAAAGTCTAAGGCACCCACCGGGAACCAGTATAGGTCCTGAACCAAAATATTGGACTTGTGTTCAGCTCAGAAAAAACGAGTTAAAAATGGAGCTCAGGGGCACAGCAATTCACAAACTGGCAGAGTAATAAAGGGCAACTATCGTCCAAAAATCTTTTGAGGGAAGGCAACGAGGCGGACATGAAAGCGAGGCAGAATAGCAGGAAACAGATTTCAAGAGGTACGTTGGAATTGCCTTGAAAGAACAGGTAGAGGGCACAACTTTGTCAATGATGCACTTGGCCAAATAGGGCGTATGCATTTTCTCCTGAATATAATCAGGAGAAATCACATACGCCCTTTTTCGCCAAGCAAGCAAGCGGGCAATGCAAATCTTCACTACAAAGAAGTATCACTTCCCACCGGTCAAAAGGGACATCCACAAAATGGGTAAAAACCAGAAAGGCAAGACAGGCCCTGGAGAACAGCGAGCTTTGTTATGCTGATGAGCTGGATGTAAATTGCCAACGGCCTCTATGGAGGAGTGCATTGTGTTCCATAAAACAAGTAATCAACAGAGCTACAGAGCCAAGCGCACTTCCAGTATAGGGAATAAACCTTGGGAAAACTGAAATTCAATAAGACACAGCCACCCGAAAATTTAGGGCTGCACTGCTTACAAGAACGTCAACTTGGGTACACCTTAAGTATCCCAGGAAAGATAAAAATAGTTCAAAATATTGTGGTACTTACGTATGATGGAATATCCCTCAGCCATGAAATCAATGTCATAAGACCAGTAGCAGCAAAATGAATGGATTCAGGTATGATGACTCTAAGTGAAATAAGTCACACAGAAAAAGAAACTTATCATAAGATATCACTTATGAAGATCCTGTAAACATGGCTACACATGAACTGAGTTAGGAAAGAGAAGAGAGTCTCACATTTAGAAATCACTCTCATGCCTGCTTAAGGGGGAAGGAGAGGTCGGGAGATGCATAAAACCAGAGTTTGATATAAGCACAGGTACCGTTCCAAAAACCAAGCATGGAATAGACAAGACCTACACCTTCCTCAGTGAAAGGGACTCAAAACCCCATATTTCCCGCAGAAAAATATATCTGACTAGTAAGAATCTTAAAACCTATGTATTGATATGTCTCCGTAACAGAATAAAAAATTTCTAGACTGGCATAATCATGGCAGCGAGAATCAGCTGAAACCCAATATAAAAAGGAATTTCAAAAACAAAACAAAAAAAGAGGGAAATTCTTTACAATTCCTTCAGGGTCTCTGATGAAACCTGGAATGACCTTATCTACAATGACAGCTGGATGTGGCATAAGGCTAGACATATGGGACTGAGAGGATTGGTGAGATAGGGTGAGCAAATGCAGACCCTTTGAAACAATAATGCAAGGCACCCATTCCATGGGCTCCAACTCTCCAGGTTGAAGGGAATATTACTACAGCTATTACATGTACGGGAATCCTAGAGAATGGACACACTGTGAATACGAAAGGTCTCTAAAACTCAACGAATAGTCCCTCTCCTAGTACTCCGGTTTGACTTTCCAACTGCTTTACTATCAATCTCCCAACCTGGAGAGACAGCACCTTTAACCTCCTGTTTTGCACAGGTTGCCAATTTGGCAAAGGATGAAAGGGAAGAGGGAGAACCAAAGAGAGAGTAGCTGTTAGGCATTTGGACGGGCACATGTCACTCTTATTTCCCGGGAGGAAGAAGAATTAACCAAAGTCTCAGCCACCTACCGGCAACCAGTATAGGTCCTGAACCAAAATATGGGACTGGCGTTCAGCTCACTAAAAACGAGTTAAAAAAAGGAGCTATAGGGCAGAGCAATTCACAAACTGGCAGAGTAATAAAGGACAACTGTCATCCAAAAATCTTTTGAGGGAAGGCAACGAGGCAGACTTGAAAGTGAGGCAGAATAGCAGCAAACAGATTGCAAGAGGTACGTTGGAATCAACTTTAAAGCACATGAAGAGGGGCACAATTTCGACAATGATGCACTTGGCCAAAAAGGGCGTATGCGTTTTCTCCTGAGTATATTCAGGAGAAAACGCATACGCCCTTTTTGGCCAAGCAAGCAAGCGGACAATGTAAGTCTGCACTTAAAAGAAGTATCAATTGCCACCGGTCCAAAAGGATATCCACAAAAAGGGTAAAAACCAGAAATTCAAGACAGGCCCTGGAGAACAAGGAGCCTTGTTATGCTGATGGGCGGGATGTAAATTGCCAACTGCCTCTCTGTAGGAGTGCATTGTGTTCCCTAAAACAAGGAAACAACAGAGCTCCAGAGCCAAGGGCAGTTCCAGTCTAGCGAATATACCTTGGGAAAACTGAAAATGAATAAGACAGAGCCACCCCAAAATTTAGGGCTGCACTGCTTACAAGAACCTCAACTTCGGTACACCTTAAGTATCCCAGGAAATATAAAAATGATTCAAAAAATTGTGGTACTTACGTATGATGGAATATGCCTCAGCCATGAAATCAATGTCATAAGACCAGTAGCAGCAAAATGAGTGGATTCAGGTACGATGATTCTAAGGGAAATAAGTTACACAGAAAAAGAAGCTTATCAAAAGATATCAGTTATGAAGATCCTGTAAACATGGCTACAGATGAACTGAGTTAGGAAAGAGAACAGAGTCTCACATTTAGAAAACACTCTTATGCCTGCTTAAGGGGGAAGGAGAGGTGGGGTGATGCATAAAACCAGAGTTTGTTATAAGCACAGGTACCATTCCAAAAACCAACTATGGAAGAGACAAGACCTACCTATACGTTCCTCAGTGAAAGGGACTCAAAACCCCATATTTCCTGCAGAAGAATATATCTGACTAGTAAGAATCTTAAAACCTAAGTATTGATATGTCTCCATAAGGGAATCAAGTGTGTCTAGACTAGCATACACATGGCAGCGAGAACCAGCTCAAACCCACTATAAAAAGGAATTTCAAAAACAAAACACAAAAACAGGGAAATTCTTTACAATTCCTTCAGGGTCTCTGATGAAACCTGAAATGACCCTGTCTAAAATGACAGCTGGAAGTGGCATAAGGCTGGACACTTGGGACTGAGAGGATTGTTGAGATTGTGTGAGCAAATGCAGACACTTTAAAGCAATAATGCATGGCACCCATTCCATGGGTCCCAACTCTCCAGGTTGAAGGGAATATTACTACAGCTATAACATGCATGGGAAACCTAGAGAATGGACACACTGTGAATACGAAAGGTTTCTAAATCTCAACGAATATTCCCTCTCCTGGTGCTCAAGTTTGACATTCCAACTGCTTTACTATCAATCTCCCAACTTGGAGAGACAGCACCTTTAACTTCCTGGTTCGCACAGGTTGCCATTTTGGCAAAGAATGAAAGGAAAGAGGGAGAAACAATGAGAGAGTAGCTGTTATGCATTTGGACGGGCACATGTCACTCTAATTTCCCGGGAGGAAGAAGAATTGACCAAAGTCTAAGGCACCCACCGGGAACCAGTATAGGTCCTGAACCAAAATATTGGACTTGTGTTCAGCTCAGAAAAAACGAGTTAAAAATGGAGCTCAGGGGCACAGCAATTCACAAACTGGCAGAGTAATAAAGGGCAACTATCGTCCAAAAATCTTTTGAGGGAAGGCAACGAGGCGGACTTGAAAGTGAGGCAGAATAGCAGGAATCAGATTTCAAGAGGTACGTAGGAATCGCCTGTAAAGAAAAGGAATAGGTGCACAACTTAGACAATGATGCACTTGGCCAAAAAGTGCGTATGCGTTTTGTCCTGAATATATTCAGGAGAAAACGCATACGCCCTTTTTGGCCAAGCAAGCAAGCGGGCAATGCAAATCTGCACTACAAAGAAGTATCACTTCCCACCGGTCAAAAGGGACATCCACAAAATGCGTAAAAACCAGAAAGGCAAGACAGGCCCTGGAGATCAGGGAGCCGTGTTATGCTGATGGGCGGGATATAAACTGCCAACTGCCTCTCTGCTGGAGTGCATTGTGTTCCCTAAAACAAGTAAACAACAGAGCTACAGAGCCAAGGGCACTTCCAGTCTAGGGAATATACCTTGGGAAACCTGAAAATCAATAAGACAGAGCCACCCAAAAATTTAGGCCTGCAATGCTTACAAGAACCTCAACTTGGGTACACCTTAAGTATCCCAGGAAAGATAAAAATTGTTCAAAAAATTGTGGTACTTACGTATGATGGAATATCCCTCAGACATGAAATCAATGTCATAATACCAGTAGCAGCAAAATGAGTGGATTCAGGTACGATGATTCTAAGTGAAATAAGTCACACAGAAAAAGAAACTTATCATAAGATAATACTTATGAAAATCCTGTAAACATGGCTACACATGAACTGAGTTAGGAAAGAGCAGAGAGTCTCACATTTAGAAAACAATCTTATGCCTACTTAAGGGGGAAGGAGAGGTTGGGTGATGCATAAAACCAGAGTTTGATATAAGCACAAGTACCGTTCAAAAAACCAACTATGTAATAGACAAGACCTACACCTTCCTCAGTGAAAGGGACTCAGAACCCCATATTTCCCGCAGAGGAATATATCTGACTAGTAAGAATCTTAAAACCTATGTATTGATAGGTCTCTTTTAGGGAATCAAGTGTGTCTACACTGGCATAAACATGGCAGCGAGAATCAGCTCAAACCCACTATAAAAAGGAATTTGAAAAACAAAAAAAAGGGAAATTCTTTACAATTCCTTCAGGGTCTCTGATGAAACCTGTAATGACCCTATCTACAATGACAGCTGCATGTGGCATAAGGCTGGACACATAGGACTGAGAGGATTGGTGAGATTGGGTTAGCAAATGCAGACCCTTTAAAGCAATAATGCGTGGCACACATTCCATGGGTCCCAACTCTCCGGGTTGAAGGGAATATTACTACAGCTATAACATGTATGGGAAACCTAGAGAATGGACACACTGTGAATACGAAAGGTTTCTAAATCTCAACGAATAGTCCCTCCCCTGGTGCTCCAGTTTGACTTTCCAACTGCTTTACTATCAATCTCCCAACTTGGAGAAGACAGCACCTTTACCCTCCTGGTTGGCACAGGTTTCTAATTTGACAAAGGATGAAAGGCAAGAGGGAGAACCAATGAGAGCTTAGCTCTTAGGCATCTGGACGGGCACATGTCACTCTTATTTCCTGGGAGGAAGAAGAATTAAGCAAAGTCTCAGCCACCCACCCGGAACCAGTGTAGGTCCTCAACCAAAATATTGGACTTGCGTTCAGCTCACAAAAAACGAGTTATAAAATGGAGCTCCGGGGCACAGCAATTCACAAACTGGCAGAGTAATAAAGGACAACTATCATCCAAAAATCTGTTGAGGGAAGGCAACGAGGAGGACTTGAAACGGAGGCAGAATAGCAGGAAACAGATTTCAAGAGGTACGTTGGAATCGCCTTTAAAGCACAGGAAGTGAGGCACCACTTTGACAATGATGCACTTGGCCAAAAAGGGCATATGCGTTTTGTCCTGAGTATATTCAGGAGAAAATGCATAAACGCTTTTTGGCCAAGCAAGCACGCGGACAATGCAAGTCTGCACTACAAAGAAGTATCACTTCCCACCGGTCCAAATGGACATCCACAAAAAGGGTAAAAACCAGAAATTCAAGGCAGGCACTGGAGAACACTGAGCCTTGTTATGCTGATGAGTGGCATGTAAATTGCCAACTGCCTCTCTGGAGGAGTGCATTGTGTTCCCTAAAACAAGTAAACAACAGAGCTACAGAGCCATGGACACTTCCAGTCTAGGGAATATACCTTGGGAAAACTGAAAATCAATAAGAGAGAGCCACCCCAAAATTTAGGGCTGCACTGCTTACAAGAACCTCAACTTTGGTACACCTTAAATATCCCAGGAAATATAAAAATGGTTCAAAAAATTGTGGAACTTACGTACGATGAAATATCACTCAGCCATGAAATCAATGTCATAAGACCAGTAGCAGCAAAATGAGTGGATTCAGGTACGATGATTCTAAGTAAAATTAGTCACAGAGAAAAAGAAACGTATCATAAGATATCACTTATGAAGATCCTGTAAACATGGCTACACATGAACTGAGTTAGTAAATAGAACAGAGTCTCACATTTAGAAAACACCCTTATGCCTGCTTAACGGTGAAGGAGAGGGGGGTGATGCATAAAACCAGAGTTTGATATAAGCACAGGTACCTTTCCAAAAACAAACTATGGAATAGACAAGACCTACCTGTACCTTCCTCAGTGAAAGGGACTCAAAACCCCATATTTCCCGCAGAGGAATATATCTGACTAGAAAGAATCTTAAAACCTATGTATTGATATGTCTCTGTAAGGGAATCAAGTGTGTCTAGACTGGCATAAACATGGCAGCGAGAATCAGCTCAAACCCACTATTAAAAGGAATTTCAAAAACAAAACAACAAAACAGGGAAATTCTTTACAATTCCTTCAGGGTTTCTGATGAAACGTGGAATGACCCTGTCTACAATGACAGCTGGACGTGGCATAAGGCTGGACACTTGGGACTGAGAGGATTGGTGAGATAGGGTGAGCAAATGCAGAGCCTTTAAAGAAATATTGCATGGCACCCATTCCATGGGTCCCAACTCTCCAGGTTGAAGGGAATATTACTACAGCTATAACATGTACGGGAAACCTACATAATGGACACTGTGAATACGAAAGGTTTCTAAAACTCAACGAATAGTCCCTCTCCTGATGCTCCGGTTTGACTTTCCAACTGCTTTACTATCAATCTGCCAACTTGGAGAGACAGCCCCTTTAACCTCCTGGTTCGCACAGGTTGCCAATTTGGCAGAGGATCAAAGGGAAGAGGGAGAACAAATGAGAGAGTAGCTGTTAGGCATTTGGACAGGCACATGTCACTCTAATTGCCCGGCAGGAAGAATAATTATCCAAAGTCTCAGGCACTCACCGGGATCCAGTATAGGTCCTGAACCAAAATTTTGGACATGCTTTCAGCTCACAAAAAACGAGTTGAAAAATGGAGCTCAGGGGCAGAGCAATTCACAAACTGCCAGAGTAATAAAGGCCAACTATGTTCCAGAAATCTGTTGAGGGAAAGCAATGAAGCGGACCCGAAAGTCAGGCCGGATAGCAGGAAACTGATTTCAAGATGTACGTTGGAATCGTCTGTAAAGCAGAGGAAGAGGGGCACAACTTCGACAATGATGCACTTGGCCAAAAAGGGCGTATGCATTTTCTCCTTAATATAAGCAGGAGAAAACGCATACGCCCTTTTTGGCCAAGCAAGAAAGCGGGCAATGCAAATCTGCACTAAAAAGAAGTATCACTTCCCACCGGTCAAAAGGGACATCCACAAAATGGGTAAAAACCAGAAAGGCAAGACAGGCCTTGGAGAACAGGGAGCCTTGTTATGCTGATGGGCAGGATGTAAGTTGTCAACTGCCTCTCTGTAGGAGTGCATTGTGTTCCCTAAAACAAGGAAACAACAGAGCTCCAGAGCCAAGGGCAGTTCCAGTCTAGGGAATATACCTTGGGAAAACTGAAAATCAATAAGACAGAGCCACCCCAAAATTTAGGGCTGCACTGCTTACAAGAACTTCAACTTGAGTACACCTTAAGTACTCCAGGAAAGATAAAAATGGTTCAAAAAATTATGGTACTTATGTATGATGGAATATCCCTCAGCCATGAAATCAATGTCATAAGACAAGTAGCAACAAAATGAGTGGATTCAGGTATGATGATTCTAAGTAAAATAAGTCACACAGAAAAAGAAACTTATCATAAGATATCACTTATGAAGATCCTGTAAACATGGCTACACATGAACTGAGTTAGGAAAGAGAACAGAGTCTCACATTTAGAAAACACTCTTATGCCTTCTTAAGGGGGAAGGAGAGGTGGGGTGATGCATAAAACCAGAGTTTGATATAAGAACAGGTACCGTTCCAAAAACGAACTATGGTATAGACAAGACCTACACCTTCCTCAGAGAAATGGACTCAAAATCCCATATTTCCCACAGAGGAATATATCTGACTATTAAGAATCTTAAAACCTGTGTATTGATATGTCTCCATAAGGCAAACAAGTGTGTCTAGACTGGCATAATCATGGCAGCGAGAATCAGCTCAAAACCACTATAAAAAGGAAATTCAAAAACAAACCAAAAAAAACAGGGAAATTCTTTACAATTCCTTCAGGGTCTCTGATGAAACCTGGAATGCACTATCTACAACGACAGCTGGATGTGGCATAAGGCTGGACACATGGGACTGAGAGGATTGGTGAGATTGGGTGAGCAATTGCAGACCCTTTAAAGCAATAATGCATGGCACCCATTCCATGGGTCCCAACTCTCCAGGTTGAAGGGAATATTACTACAGCTATAACATGTATGGGAAACCTAGAGAATGACACACTCTGAATACAAAAGGTTTCTAAATCTCAATGAATAGTCCCTCTCCTGGTGCTCCAATTTGACTTTCCAACTGCTTTACTATCAATCTCCCAACTTGGAGAGACAGCACCTTTAACCTCCTGGTTCGCACAGGTTGCCAATTTGGCATAGGATGAAAGGGAATAGGGAGAACCAATGAGAGAGTAGCTGTTAGGCATTTGGACGGGCACATGTCACTCTTATTTCCCGGGAGGAAGAAGAATTAACCAAAGTCTCAGCCAACCACTGGGAACAAGTATAGGTCCTGAACCAAAATATGCGACTGGCGTTAAGCTCACAAAAAACGAGTTAAAAAAAGGAGCTATAAGTCAGAGCAATTCACCAACTGGGAGAGTAATAAAGGACTACTGTCATCCAAAAATCTGTTGAGGGAAGACAACGAGGCGGACTTGAAAGTGAGGCAGAATAGCAGGAAACGGATTTCAAGAGGTACGTTGGAATCGTCTTTAAAGCACAGGAAGAGGGGCACAACTTCGACAATGATGACCTTGTCCAAAAATGGCGTATGCGTTTTTTCCTAAGTATATTCAGGAGAAAACACATACGCTCTTTTTGGCCAAGCAAGCAATCGGACAATATAAGTCTGCACTACAAAGAAGTATCACTTCCCACCGGTCCAAATGGACATCCACAAAAAGGGTAAAAACCATAAATTCAAGACAGGCCCTGCAAAACAGGGAGCCTTGTTATGCTGATTGGAGGGATGTGAATAGCCAACAGCCTCTGTGTAGGAGTTCATTGTGTTCCCTAAAACAAGTAATCAAATGATCTACAGAGCCAAGGACACTTCCAGTCTTGGGAATATACCTTGGGAAACTGAAAATCAATAAGACAGAGCCACCCCCAAATTTAAGGCTGCACTGTTTACAACAACCTCAACTTGGGTACACCTTAAATATCCCAGGAAATATAAAAATGGTTCAAAAAATTGTGGTACTTACGTACGATGGAATATCCCTCAGCCATGAAATCAATGTCATAAGACCAGTAGCAGCAAAATGACTGGATTCAGGTACGATGATTCTAAGTGAAATAAGTCACACAGAAAAAGAAGCTTATCATAAGATATCACTTATGAAGATCCTGTAAACATGGCTACACATGAACTGAGTTAGGAAAGAGAACAGAATCTCACATTTAGAAAACACTCTTATGCCTGCTTAATGGGGAAGGAGAGGGGGGTGATGCATAAAACCAGAGTTTGATATAAGCACAGGTACCGTTCCAAAAACCAACTATGGAATAGACAAGACCTACCTATACCTTCCTCAGTGAAAGTGACTCAAAACCCCATATTTCCCGCAGAGGAATATCTCTGACTAGTAAGAATCTTAAAACCTATGTATTGAAATGTCTCTGTAAGGGAATCAAGTGTGCCTAGACTGGCATAAACATGGCAGCGAGAATCAGCTCAAACCCACTATTAAAAGGAATTTCAAAAACAAAACAACAAAACAGGGAAATTCTTTACAATTCCTTCAGGGTCTCTGATGAAACGTGGAATGACCCTGTCTACAATGACAGCTGGATGTGGCATAAGGCTGGACACTTGGGACTGAGAGGATTGGTGAGATTGGGTGAGCAAATGCAGAGCCTTTAAAGCAGTAATGCATGGCACCCATTCCATGGGTCCCAACTCTCCAGGTTGAAGGGAATATTACTACAGCTATAACATGTACGGGAAACCTACATAATGGACACTGTGAATACGAAAGGTTTCTAAAACTCAACGAATAGTCCCTCTCCTGATGCTCCGGGTTGACTTTCCAACTGCTTTACTATCAATCTCCCAACTTGGAGAGACAGCCCCTTTAACCTCCTGGTTCGCACAGGTTGCCAATTTGGCAGAGGATCAAAGGGAAGAGGGAGAACAAATGAGAGAGTAGCTGTTAGGCACTTGGACAGGCACATGTCACTCTAATTGCCCGGCAGGAAGAATAATTATCCAAAGTCTCAGGCACTCACCGGGATCCAGTATAGGTCCTGAACCAAAATTTTGGACTTGCTTTCAGCTCACAAAAAACGAGTTGAAAAATGGAGCTCAGGGGCAGAGCAATTCACAAACTGGCAGAGTAATAAAGGGAAACTATGTTCCAGAAATCTGTTGAGGGAAGGCAATGAAGCGGACCCGAATGTCAGGCCGAATAGCAGGAAACAGATTTCAAGAGGTACGTTGGAATTGCCTTTAAAGCACAGGAAGAGCGGCACAACTTGGACAATGATGCACTTGGCCAAAAAGGGCGTATGCGTTTTGTCCTTAATATATTCAGGAGAAAACGCATACGCCCTTTTTGGCCAAGCAAGCAAGCGGGCAATGCAAATCTGCACTACAAAGAAGTATGACTTCCCACCGGTCATTAGGGGCATCCACACAATGGGTAAAAACCAGAAAGGCAAGACAGGCCCTGGAGAACAGGGAGCCTTTTTATGCTGATGGGCGGGATGTAAATTGCCAACTGCCTCTCTGGAGGAGTGCATTGTGTTCCCTAAAACAAATAAACAACAGAGCTATAGAGCCAAGGGCACTTCGAGTCTAGGGAATATACCTTGGGAAAACTGAAAATCAATAAGACAGGGCCACCCCAACATTTAGGCCTGCAATGCTTACAAGAACCTCAACTTGGGTACACCTTACATATCCCTGGAAATAAAAATGGTTCAAAAAATTGTGGTACTTACGTACGATGGAATATCCCTCAGCCATGAAATCAATGTCATAAAACCAGTAGCAGCAAAATGAGTGGATTAAGGTACGATGATTCTAAGTGAAATAAGTCACACAGAAAAAGAAACTTATCATAAGATATCATTTATGAAGATCCTGTAAACATGGCTACACATGAACTGAGTTAGGAAAGAGAACAGAGTCTCACATTTAGAAAACACTCTTATGCCTGCTTAATGGGGAAGGAGAGGTGGGGTGATGCATAAAACCAGAGTTTGATATAAGCAAAGGTACCGTTCCAAAAACCAACTATGGATTAGGCAAGACCTACACCTTCCTCAGTGAAAGGGACTCAAAGTCCCATATTTCCCACAGAGGAATATATCCGACTAGTAAGAAATTTAAAACCTATGTACTGAAATGTCTCCGTAAGGGAATCAAGTGTGTCTAGACTGGCATAAACATGGCAGCGAGAATCAGCTCAAACCCAATCTAAAAAGGAATTTCAAAAACAAAACAAAATAACAGGGAAATTCTTTACAGTTCCTTCAGGGTCTCTGTTGAAACCTGGAATGGCCCTATCTACAATTACTGCTGGATGTGGAATAAGGCTGGACACATGGGACTGAGAGGATTGCTGAGATTGGTTGAGCAAATGCAGACCATTTAAAACAATAAAGCATGGCACCCATTCCATGGGTCCCAACTCTCCAGGTTGAAGGGAATATTACTACAGCTATAACATGTATGGGAAACCTAGAGAATGGACACACTGTGAATATGAAAGGTTTCTAAAACTCAACGAATAGTCCCTCTCTTGTGCTCCAGTTTGACTTTCCAACTGCTTTACTATCAATCTCCCAACTTGTAGAGACAGCACCGTTAAACTCCTGGTTCGCACAGATGGCCAATTTGGCAGAGGATGAAAGGAAATAGGGAGAACCAATGAGAGAGAAGCTGTTAGGCATTTGGACGGGCACATGTCACTCTTATTTCCCGGGAGGAAGAAGAATTAACCAAAGTCTCAGCCACCCACCGAAAACCAATATATGTCCTGAAGCAAAATATTGGACTTGCATTCAGCTCAGAAAAAAACAGTTAATAAATGGAGCTCAGGAGCACAGCAATTCACAAACTGGCAGAGTAATAAAGGGCAACTATCGGGCAAAAATCTGTTGAGGGAAGGCAACGAGGTGGACTTGAAAGCGAGGCAGAATAGCAGGAAACAGATTTCAAGACGTACGTTCGAATCGCCTTTAAAGCACAGGAAGAGTGGCACAACTTCGACAATGATGCACTTGGCCAAAAAGGGCGTATGTGATTTCTCCTGAATATATTCAGGAGAAAACGTATACGCCCTTTTTGGCCAAGCAAGCAAGCGGGCAATGCAAATCTGCACTACAATGTAGTATCACTTCCCACCGGTCAAAAGGGACATCGGAAAAATGTGTAAAAACCAGAAAGGCAAGACAGGCCCTGGAGAACAGGGAGCCTTGTTATGCTGAAAGAAGGCATGTAAATTTCCAACTGCCTCTCCGCAGGAGTGCATTGTGTTCCCTAAAACAAGTAAACAACAGAGCTACAGAGCCAAGGGCACTTCCAGTCTAGGGAATATTCCTTGGGAAAACTGAAAATCAATAAGACAGAGCCACCCCAAAATTTAGGGCTGCACTGCTGACAAGAACCTCAACTTGGGTACACCTTAAATATTCCATGAAAGATAAAAATGGTTCAAAAAATTGTGGTACTTACGTTATGATGGAATACCCCTCAGCCATGAAATCAATGTCATAAGACCAGTAGCAGCAAAATGAATGGATTCAGGTATGATGATTCTAAGTGAAATAAGTCACACAGAAAAACAATCTTATCATAAGATATCACTTATGAAAATCCTGTAAACATGGCTACACATGAACTGAGTTAGGAAAGAGAACAGAGTCTCACATTTAGAAAACACTCTTACCCCTGCATAAGGGGGAAGGAGAGGTGGGGTGTTGCATAAAACCAGAGTTTGATATAAGTACTGGCACCATTCCAGAAACCAAATACAGAATAGACAAGATCTACACCTTCCTCACTGAAAGGTTAACAAGACCCCATACTTCACACAGAAGAATATATCTGACTAGTAAGAATCTTAAAACCTATGTATTGATATATCACCATAAGGGAAACAAGTGTGTCTAGACTGGCATAAACACGGCAGTGAGAATCAGCTCAAACACACTACAAAAAGGAATTTCATAAACAAAACAACAAAACAGGGAAATTCTTTACAATTCCTTCAGGGTCTCTGATGAAACCTTGAATGTCCCTGTGTACAACGACAGCTGGATGTGGCATAAGGCTGGACACTTGGGACTGAGAGGATTGGTGAATTTGTGTTAACAAATGCAGACCCTTCAAACCAATAATGCGTGGCACGCATTCCATGGTTCCCATCTCTCCATGTTGAAGGGAATATTACTACAGCTATAACATGTACAGGAAACCAAGAGAATGGACACACAGTGAATACGAAAGGTTTCTAAAACCCAACTAATTGTCCCTCTCCTGGTGCTCCAGTTTGACTTTCCAACTGCTTAACTATCAATCTCCCAACTTGGAGAGACAGCACCTTTAACCTCCTGGTTTGCTCAGGTTGCCAATTTGGAAGAGGATGAAATGGAAAAGGGGGAACCAATGAAAGAGTAGCTGTTAGGCATTTGGACGGGCACATGTCACTCTAAATTCCCGGCAGGAAGAAGAATTAACCAAAGTCTCAGCCACCCGCCGTGAACAAGTATAGGTCCTGAAACAAAATTTTGGACTTGTGGTCAGCTCACAAAAAAACGAGTTAGAAAATGGAGCTCAAGGGCACAGCAATTCACAAACTGGCACAGTAATAAAGGACAACTATCGTCCAAAAAATCTGTTAAGGGAAGGCAACGAGGCGACCTTCTAAGCGAGGCAGAATAGCAGGAAACAGATTTCAAGTGGTTCGTTGGAATCACCTGTAAAGCACAGGAAGAGGGGCACAACTTCGAAAATGATGCACTTGGCCAAAAAGGGCGTATGATTTTTCTCCTGAATATATTCAGGAGAAAATGCATAAGCCCTTTTTGGCCAAGCAAGCAATGGGCAATGCAAATCTGCACAGCAAAATAGAATCACTTCCCACCAGTCAAAAGGGACATCCAGAAAATGTGTAAAAACCAGAAATCCTAGAGAGGCCCTGGAGAACATGGAGCCTTGTTATGCTGATGGGCGGGATGTAAATTGCCAACTGCCTCTCTGGAGGAGTGCACTGTGTTCCCTAAAACAAGTAAACAACAGAGCTACAGAGCCAAGGGCACTTCCAGTCTAGGGAATATACCTTGGGAAAACTGAAAATCAATAAGATAGAAACACCCCAATATTTAGGGCTGCACTGCTTACAATAATCTCAAATTGAGTACTCTCTAAATATCCCAGGATAGATAAAAATGATTCAAAAAATTGTGGTACTTATGTACGATGGATTATCCCTCAGCCATGAAATCAATGTCATAATGCCAGTAACAGGAAAATGAATGGATTCAGGTATGATGATTCTAAGTGAAATAAGTCACACAGAAAAACAAACTTATCATAAGATAGCCCTTATGAATTTTCTGTAACATGGCTACACATGAACTGAGATAGGAAAGGGAACAGCGTCTCACATTTAGAAAACACACTTATGCCTGCTTAAGGAGGAAGGAGAGGTGGGGTGATGCATAGAACCAGAGTTTGATATTAGGATAAGTACAATTCCAAAATCAAAATACGGAATAGACAAGACCTACACCTTCATCAGTGAAAGGGAAGCAAAACCCAATATTCTGCGCAGAGGTATATATCTGACTAGTAAGAATCTTAAAACCTATGTATTGATATGTCACCGTAAGGGAATCAAGTGTGTCTAAACTGGCATAAACATGGCAGTGAGAATCAGCTCAAACCCAGTAAAAAAAGAAATTTCAAATACAAAACAAAAAAAAAAACAGGAAAAATCTTTACAATTCCTTCAGGGGCTCTCATGAAACCTGGAATGACCCTACCTACAACGAGAGCTGGATGTGGCATAAAGCTGGACACTTGAGACTGAGAGGTTTGGTGGGACTGGGTGAGCAAATGCAGACCCTTTAAAGCAATAATATGTGGCACCCATTCCATGTGTCCCAACTCTCCTTGTGTAAGGGAATATTACTCCAGCCATAACATTTACGGGAAACCTAGAGAATGGACACACTGTGAATACGAAAGGTTTCTAAAACTCAACTTATAGTCCCTCTCCTTGAGCTCCAGTTTCACCTTCCAACGGCTTTACTTTCAATCTCCCAACTTGGACCGATAGCCCGTAAAACCTCCTGGTTCGCACAGGTTGCCAATTTGGCAGAGGATGAAAGGGAAGAGGGAGAACCAATGAGAGAGTAGATGTTAGGCATTTTGACAGGTACATGTCACTTTAATTGCCCACCAGGAATTAGAATTAACCAATGTCTCAGCCACCCGCCGGGAACCAGTATAGGTTTTGAACCATAATTTTGGATTTGCTGTCAGCTCACAAAAACGAGTTGAAAAATGGAGCTCAGTGGCACAGCAATTTACAAACTGGCAGAGTAATAGAGGACAACTATCGTCCAAAAATATTTTGAGGGAAGGCAGAGAGGCGGACTTTAAAACGAGGCAGAATAGCAGGAAACAGATTTCAAGAGGTATGTTGGAATCACCTTTCAAGCACAGGAAGAGGGGCACAACTTCGACAATGATGCACTTGGCCAAAAATGGCGTATGCGTTTTCTCCTGAGTATATTCAGGAGAAAATGCATATGCCATTTTTGGCCAAGCAAGCAAGCAGCAATGGAAATCTGCACTACAAAGAAGTATCCCTTCCCACCGGTCAAAAGAGACATCCACAAAATGTGTAAAAACCAGAAAGGCAAGACAGGCCCTGGAGATCAGGGAGCCTTGTTATGCTTATGGGCGGGATGTAAGTTGCCAAATGCCTCTCTGGAGGAGTGCATTGTGTTCCCTAAAACAAGTAAACAACAGAGCTACACAGCCAAGGGCAGTTCCAGTCTAGGGAATATACCTTGGGAAAACTGAAAATCAATAAGACAGAGCCACCCTAAAATTTAGCGCTGCACTGCTTACAAGAACCTCAACTTGAGTACACCTTAAGTATCCCAGGAAAGACAAAATTGGTTCAAGATATTGTGGTACTTACGTACGATGGAATATCGCTCAGCCATGAAATCAATGTCATAAGGCCAGTAGCAGCAAAATGAGTGGATTCAGGTACGATGATTCTAAGTGAAATAAGTCACACAGAAAAAGAAACTTATCATAAGATATCACTTATGAAGGTCCTGTAAACATGGCTACACATGAACTGAGTTAGGAAAGATTACAGAGTAACTAATCTTATCATAAGTTATCACTCATAGCGGGAATGTACACATGAGTACACATGAACTGAATTACAAACACAACAGAGTCACACATTTAGAAAGCATCTTCTGCCTACTTAATGGGAAAGCCGAGGTGGGGTGATGCATAAAACCACAGTTTTAAATTAGCACAGATACCATTATATAAACCAAGTATGTAATAGACAACCCCTACTCCCGGCACAATGAACTGGACTCAACACCCCCTATTCATTGCAGAGGAATATGTCTGACTCTAAGTATTTTAAAACATATGTATTCTCATGTCTCCATAAAGGAATCATGTGTGTGTATAACGGCATGAACACAGCACTGAAATTCAGTTAAACCCACTTATAAAAATAAATTTCAAAAGCAAAATGCAAAAACAGATAGAAAGTCTTAAAAATTACGTTCAGGGCCTGTGATGCAAGCTAGATTGACCACCTTTACACCCACAGCTGGATGAGACATAAGACTGGACTCTTGGGGCTGACAAGATTGCTGAGGTTGTGTGAACAAAAGAATACCACTTAGAGCAATACTGTGTGCTACCCATTCTAGTGGTCCCAACTCTCCAGGTTTAAGGGAATCTTCCTACAGTTAAAACATGCATGGGAAACCCAGTGGATGGTACACTGTGTAATTGGGAAAGTTTTCTAAAAGGTACCTCATTTTTCCTTTTGTCGTGCTCGGCTTCGCCATTCCATCTGCATTACTCAAAATCTCCCCACTTGGAGTGTCAGTGCCTTTACCCTCCCGTTATGCACAGTTTGCAAATTGTGCAGAGGATGAACAGGAAGAGGGGAAACAAATGAGAGATTAGCTGTAGGTGTTTGGATGGGCACATGTCACTCTAGTTTCCCATCAGGAAGAAGAATTAACCAAAGGCTCAGCCTGAAGCCTCGGAACAGGACTAGGGCCTAAAGCCATCCTGCGGTATTGCAGCCAGCTCACAAAGAGGCGAGTTGAAAAATGGAAATCAGGGGCACAGCAATTCACAAACTTGCAGAGTTATAAAGGACAACTATCATCCAGAAATATATTGAGGAAAGGCAGTGAAGAGGATTTGAATGCAAGGCAGAATTGAAGGAAACAGATTTCAAGAGGTAGATTGGAGTCATCTTTAAAGCACATGAAAAGCGACAGAATTTCGACAATGTTGCCCTTGGCTGAAAAGGGATTATGTGTATTTTCTTGAATATATTCGGGAAAAAATGCATATGCCCTTTTTGGCTAAGCAAGCCATCAGGCATTGCAAATCCACACTACAGAGAAGTGTCCCTTACATCCAGTCAAAAGGGCCATCCAAACTAGTGTAAAAACCACAAATGCAGGACAGGCCATGGAGAAAAGGGAGCCTGGTTACAACGATGCACAGGATGTAAATTGCCAACAGCCTCTCTGGAGAACTGTATGTTGTTTTCTAAAACAGAGCTACAGAGCATAGCACACTTTCACTCATGGGCATGTATTTTGGGAAAACTAAAAATCCACAACACACAGCCAGCCCAAAATTTAGGGCTGCTCTCTTTACAAGAACCTCGACTTCGGTACACTTTATATATCCCAGGAAAGGAAAAAAAAAAATGGATATAGATGTTGTGGTACTTATATACAAAGGAAAGTCACTCAGACATAAAATCAATGTCATAAGGCCAATAGCAGCATAATGAGTGGCTTTAGGTACGATGATGCTAAGTGAAATGAGCCACAAAGAAAAATAAACTTATTGTAATATATCACTTATAGAGGAAATATAAACATGGCTACACATGAACTGAATTTCAAAAGAGAACAGAGTTACAAATTTAGAAAACACACTTATGCCTCCTTAAGGGGAAAGGTGACGTGGGGTGATGTGTAAAAGCAGAGTTTGAAATTAGCACAGATCCTATTCCATATACCAAATAGTTAATAGACAAGACCTACTCCTTTCTCAATGAACTGGACACAAAACACCCTATTCACTGAAGAGGAATATATCTGACTGGTAATAACCTTGAAACCTATGTATTTATATGTCTCCATAATGGAATCAAGTGTATGTAGATTGGCATAAACACAGATCAATGGAACAGGACAGAAAGCCCAGAGATAAACCTACATACCTATGGCTATCTCATCTATGACAAAGGAGCTAAGGATATACAATGGAGAAAACACAGTCTCTTCAGTAATTGGTGCTGGAAAAACTGGACCCCTACACATAAAAGAATGAAATTAGAACACTCCATAACACCATACACAAAAATAGACTCTAAATTGATTAGGGACCTAAATATAAGACCAGACACTATAAAACACTTAGAGGAAACCATAGGCAGAACACTCTATAACATAAATCACAGCAAGATCCTTTTGGACCCACCTCCTAGAGAAATGGAAATAAAAACAGAAATCAACAAATGGGACCTAATGAAACTTAAAAGCTTTTACTCAGTACAGGAAAACATAAACAAGATGCAAAAACAACCCTCAGAATGGGAGAAAATATTTTCAAATGAAGCAATTGACAAAGGATTAATCTCCAAACTTTACAAGCACCACATGTAGCTCAATATCACAAAAACAAACAACCCAATCCAAAAACGGGCAGAAGACCTAAATAGAAATTTCTCCAAAGAAGATATACAGATTACCAAGAAACACATGAAAGGATGCTGAACATCACTAATCATTAGAGAAATGCAAATCAAAACTACCGTGAGGTATCACCTCACAGCAGTCAGAGTGGCAATCATCAAAAAAATCTACAAAACAATAAATGCTGGAGAGGCCTTTATTGGAGAAAAGGGAACACACTTGCACTGTGGGTGGGAATGTAAATTGATATGAGCACTAGGGAGAACATTACGGAGGTTCCTTTAAATAACTAACAATAGAAGTACCATATGACACAACAATCCAACTACTGGGCATTTGCCTTGCGAAAACCATAATTCAAAAAGAGTTATGTACAAAAATGTTCATTGCAGCTCTATTTGCATTAGCCAGGACATGGAAACAACCTAAGTGTCCATCGAGAGATGAATGGATAAAGAAGATCTGGCACATATATACCATCAAATATTACTCAACCATAAAAAGAAGCAAAACAGAGTTATTTGTACTGAGGTGGATGGATTTAGAATCTGTCCTACACAGTGAAGTAAGTCAGAATGGGAAAAACAAATACTGTATGTTAACAGAGATATATGGAATCTAATGAAGAAAAAAAAAGATTTTGAAGAACCTAGTGGCAGGACAGGATTAAGGACACAGACATAGAGAAAGGACTTGAGGACACCGGAAGGGGGATGGGTAAGCTGGGACGAAGTGAGAGAGTGGCATGGACATAAATACATTACCAAATGTAACACCGATAGCTACTGAGAATCAGCCACATAGAACAGGGAGATTAGCTCGGTGCTTTGTGACCACATAAAGGGGTGGGATATGGAGTGTGGGAGGGAGATGCAAGAGGGAGGGCATCTGGTGATATTTGTATATGTATAGCTGATTCACTTTGTTATACAGCAGAAACGAACACTCCATTGTAAAGCAATTATACTTCAATAAACGTGTAAAAGGAAAAAAAAAAAAAAAAACAAAGCCCAAGGATAAACCTACACACTTATGGTCAACTAATCTATGACAAAGGAGGCAAGACTATACAATGGAGATAAGACAGTCTCTTCAATCATTGGTGCTTGGAAATATGGACAGCTACATGTAAAAGAATGAAATTAGAACACTCCCCAACACCATACATAAAAATATATTCAAAATGGATTAGAGACCTTAATGTAAGAACAGACAGTATAAAACTCTGAGAGGAAAACTTACGAAGGATACTCTGACGTAAATCACAGCAACATCTCTTTTGATCCACCTCCTATAGTAATGAAATTAAAAAGAAATCTAAACAGATGGGACCTAATGAAACGTAAAAGCTTTTGCAAAGCAAAGGAAACTACAAACAAGACGAAAAGACAACACTCAGAATGGCAGAAAATATTTGCAAACGAATCAATGGACAAATGATTAATCTCCAATATATATAAACAGCTCATGCAGCTCAATATTAATAAAACAAACAACCCAATACAAAAATGGAAGATCTAAATAGACATTTCTTCCAAGAAGACATAGAGATGGCCAGTACGCACATGAAAATCTGCTCAACATCACTAATTATTAGAGAAATGGAAATCGAAACTACAATGAGGTATCACGTCACACCTGTTAGAATGGGCATCATCAGAAAATCTACAAACAACAAATGCTGGAGAGGGTGTGGAGAAAAGGAACCTTCTTCCACTATTGTTGGGAATGTAAATCAATACAGTCTCTATTGAGAACAGTATGGAGGTTCCTTAAAAAACTAAAAATAGAATTACCATATAATCCAGCAATCCCACTACTGGGCATATACCCAGAAAAAACCATAAATCAAAAAGACACATTCACCACAATGTTCACTGCAGCACTATTTACAATAGCCAGGAAATGAAAGCAACCTAAGTGCCCACAGACAGACGAATGGATAAAGACGTGGTACATATATACAACGGAATATTACTCAGCCATACATAGGAATGAAATTGGGTCATTTGTAGAGACCTCGATGGATATAGAGACTGTCATACAGAGTGAAGTAAGTCAGAAAGAGAAAAACAAATATTGTATATTAATGCATATATGTGGAACCTAGAAAAATGGTACAGATGAACCAGTTTGCAGGGCAGAGATAGAGACAGATGTAGAGAACAAACATATGGACACCAAGGAGGGAACGCCATGTGAGGGTGGTGGTGGGATGAATTGGGAGACTGGGATTCACATGTGCACACTTATATGTATAAAATATATATCCAATAAGAACCTGCTGTATAAAAGAAATAAATTTTAAAAAATTAAAAATAAATAAATAACATTTAATAAAATAAAACAGAAAAAAAGTTTTCCCTTCACATAGACGTCTTTATATTAATGCATTATTTCCATGTTTATATCTCCAAATTAAAAAAAAAGAGGAATAAATAAAATCTAACTTGAACCAAAAAGAAAAAAAGGAAAATAAAACAGAACTCACCAGTTATACAGAGGAAAATCGTATCAGGGCACTTGCTCCAGTGGTAAAAATTTCTTAATGTTGGTCAGAGGTGGGAAATCGTCTCCCATACACTCAGCAGCGCTGCCCCCTACAAGGAGCATCCTCATTGCAAAGCTGGGGGACTGTGTCGAGGCGTCTGTGAGTAAATGTGAGCTGAGCCCCAGTCCTGCTGCAGCTGAACTCTTCCCAATCTTTCCAGGTAAAACACCTGAATGTGTACAAGCACTTGCAAGCCTAGAGGAAGGGCTGTGGAGCCACACTAGCGAGAGCACGCAGGCCTACTTGGTGCCTGCAGGCCAGCCAGGATGGTCCTGGCCCCAGATGCTCTTCTGGAATCTTTCCATTTCCCTGCCTGAGATACCCCTCCTGCCAGGGCACCCACTGCTTTTTTACTTCCTCACCTCTGCCTGGGGAGAAATTCCAGTGGCAGGTATGGGTGACACATCCCCTTCTTTAGCAGGTGGCAGCCTGGCAACTCCAGCAGAAAGTCCAGCAGAGCCCCACTCACACTGGGCCACCCACAAAGCCACGGCCCCTCACTCCCTCCCACCACCCCAGCCCCGACACTGCTGACGGGGCAGAGAATATGGCGTCAGGCACAGCTACAGGTGCTCTTGCTGACTGGAGAGTTGTTTATATTGACCTCAACCCAGGCACACCTGTGGGGTGGGCTGGCAGGCAGTGTCAGGCGGCCCAAATCAGCCAATCCTCACCCCTCAGGGGCTCACAGTTGCAGAAAATGAACCTTGCTAAACGGGTCAGTCCCAAGGAACAGGTGTGGGCTCTTGAGAGTCAGGCTAGACAAGGGGCTGCAGCTGCGGCTTGTTTTCTTATCATTTTATCTGGTCCATGAGTGGAAAACAACTTCAAGAAGACCCTATCCTAATGAGAGGAACCCAGGAGTCAGGGAGAGGAGTGATGGTGGGTGGAGACAGAGGCCTTGTGCCCTGGCTTCAGTGGAAGTGTTTGGAAGACCAGCCAGAGAGAGACTGCACAGAGTGATAGCCAGGGTCACAGACCTGTCAGAGCTGCTGTTTGTTATTTCAAGTCCTGCTCGGAGGTGTTCTGTGTCAGCTGTGAGTGACAGGTGAGCTGGGGGTTCTCTGCAAGGTGGGCTATGTGCACAGTTCCTGTGTTTCCAGCGCTGCTGTGGTACCTGCCCAGGGGAGTTCCGTATCCTGGGAAGGGCCTGACTATGAGAGCCCCATGGGCTGCTGGGTAGCTGCAGAGGTGAGCTCCATACCCTGGGAGGGACTTGACCATGAGAGCCCCGTGGGCTGTGGGGTGCGGGATGAAGCCCAGGTGAGCTCCATATCCTGGGATTGGCCTGACCACGAGAGCCCCATGGGCTACTGGAGACCTGGTAATGGATATCAGGACAGTCAGTGAAGCCACCGAGGATATACATCCAGTAGCTCGTATTTCCTACACCCTGCTGCTGGTTCTACCATCCACCAGGCCATGGCATTCTGTATTACACTTCAATGATGCCTTCTTCTGTATTCCATTCATCTCAGAGTCACAAGAATTTTTGGCTTGTGAGTGGCTGGACACAACATGCAACACAAGCAATAATGCTGGGCCGTCCTGCACCAATGGTTCAAAAATCCCCACACCATCATTGGGGAAATGTCCTCTAAGGACCTAAAAGTTCTACCTCTGTAAAAGGGAACCCTCCTTCAATATGCAGATGACATTCTGATCGCCAGGCCTACTAAAGACGCCTCTGAACTACCTCGCCAAGAAAGGATAGAAGGTGTCCAAGAAAAAGGCTCAAATATCCCAGGCTCAGGTGACATGCCTGGGCTTCATTCTCACAGATATTCGGAGAAACGCATCCCAGGATAGGAAAGAAGCCATTTGCAGCCTTACCTCTTCTAAAACTAGAAGACAGCTTAGGGGTTCCTGGGGAGGCCAAGGTTTTCTGCATCTGGATCCCTAACTACAGTCTAATGGCTGGGCCTCTACATGAAACACTGACACGAAAAGATGATGATCCTTTTGAATAGAATCCAGAAGCAGCCTTTCAAGAATGGAAAGAGCAGTCAATTCAGATCCTTGCCCAGGAACTCGCTAATTTAGCTAAACCCTTTGACCATTACATACCCGGTCAAAGGTTAATTGTCCTTGGAGCCTTAGTGCAAAAACTGGGACCACTTGAAATGGAGCAACACAAGAATGCCCTTCAGGTATGATAAACTATGGTCACCAAGGGCTTTGCCCACCGACTCATCAGGCCAGGATACTGGGGTATCTAAAAAGCTGGAAATCAGCAGCCCACAAGGCCAGCTCCCTCCTAAGGGAAAAGGACCCCACGTCGTGATCCTAACCACCCATCATGCCCTGAAGTTGCAGGGGTCGCTCTGTGGACACACTGACCTCGAGTGAGGAGGCCCTCCAACTCCAACCTCCAGAGAGACAAATGGGGGCAACGGGCCCCCAAGATGACTCGTGTGACCATCACTTGACCTGGAGTTTCTCTCAGAAAACAAGAAGACTGTGCCGCGAAAGAGCAGACTACTGCTTGCAGGACTTATTGCACCCAGAGGGGAGCTAATAAGCTTGGTGGGGGAAACGTATATCACGCTTTCACCATAGAAAACCCTACAGACACCACGGTGATGGTGGCCAATATGACCGGCTGGACTGCTGGCTACTTCTAAAGGCCGTTGACTCAGTGGACGTCATGGTCCTGGATCACCACCAACCCTGGACTGTCTGGGAGTTGCACGGGCAGGGCTCTGACACATGGTGCTGTTTGTACATTAATTCAGGGACCTAATTAAAGAAAGCACAGACTACTGGTCAGAGCATCTAGGCTGGCAAAAACCGTCAGCCTAAGGTCACCGAACAAATGTGGGGTGGGGTGAAACCTGCCACCACAGTATCTCTGCGCATCTCTTTCCTGGACCCTTAAAGGTCATTAGAATCAATAACACTTCCAATGCTGGTGCTCAGGTGGACGAGAAGTGAGGCAGGAGGCCTTGGGACAATCAACCTCACCTGGAGGCTGGTTGGGAGACGTTTTGCCCCTCCCCCCATGTATCAGGGCTCCCAGCACAGCATGAAGCAGTTACAAAAGAGGGTTCTGCACCCTCAACACCCCAAGAATGAGGAACGGAAGAAAAAGCCGAGGAGAGGTTCGTCTCTGGCAACGTTCATTAAAAATTCCTGGGAGATAAAAAGATAATCTGGGCAACAAAATAAAGTCTAACCTGCTTTTCCTTTGTGCTTTGTCTAATTTCACGTGCTCCTAGGGTTCCGCATGCAGAGGTGCCACACCCAGCACTTCAGACCCGATTTCCTAGTGCAGAATGGCTGGGTCGACACCTCAGCTAGCGGAGTCCCATGCAGACTCCACGGCATAGAGCCTGAGCTTCAGCCAACCCAGCCCTCGAGAGCTCCATCCCCTAACTCCCACTGACGCTGCCGGGATCCCTACACAGCCGCCCAGCCCACAGCCCGTGGGGGAGGGCACACTCTCACCTCTCCATTCGGTTTTCAAAATAATGTTCCC